>NC_042971.1:53360892-53653392 GCF_901001165.1 Salmo trutta
CTCTGTGTCAATTCCATGCTGTGCCCATCTCTTCATCTACAATTTGACAATTGATAATATTGTCACCCATCAGACTATTGTCAATTTAATCTTGTCTTTAGGCTAACTCTATTATTATATGTGTGAAATTAGTTTAGAAATAGTTTTGGGCTATCAGCTACACAGGCTTACTAGCAGTGAATGAGGGCAGTGGGAAAAAATTACATGTTGACATGACATTTTGTTAGTGATATTAAGATTTTAACAATGACAGTGTGTTATATAGACTTATTTAGGAAAAGTCAAGGACGGGGGACATGACTTTAAAAATGGCAGAGTAAAAAGAAATATGTACATTTGTTTTCCGTCCTCATGACGCTCTGATCTTTTCTAGTGTTAAGACGTTAGGGTTAGATCATTGTCATGTATTACATTATGATCATTGGTCTCTTTTCCCCCAGAGTATTGTCCTAATGTCCCTGTCTCTGCTTTGATATTTCTAGGGGGAGAAACCCTCACACCTCAGCTACCCGTCTCTGCTGAGTCACGTGTCGTCGCTGTACCTGAACCACCCTCTGATCTCCATGGCTATCAGCACGGAGGCACAGTCCCTGTCCTTGTCCGCTTTCACCCCGCTGGCCTCATCCCTGCCCTGTGACATCCACTTGGTCAATTTACGCAGCATACAGTCCAAGGTAATGCTACAGAATACTTCCGAACTTCTCTTTTCTCCATGTGGAGCATAAGGCCGCAAAAAGCTTATGCTTTACATTGTTACTCGTATATCTGTGTAGTAAGGCTTTAATTACATTGCATTTGCATGTTGTTTTCTAGTGATTTAATCATTGCTTTGTACTTGCATATTCATGGAGTTGAGACATGAACCGTTCCAATTATGTAGCTAGTAACAAAAAACGCTCAGGTCATTTGCTACTGTATGTAAATCCTGAATAACTATGTAATAAAATGTTAATACAATGTTGTTACTAGAGTAGTTACAGGGTTACTACACCAGAGCAACTTCATAGAAAGACTACGAGTTACCAAGTTTTCTGAAATGATGACTGTACCGCTGTGTTCTCATAGTCATGCTTTTTATTAAGATCCGCCTTGGCTGTATTGATTTAAACCTACCTATGTGGAATCCTGGTTTCATCTCTTGTTTGTTAGGACAAAACACACACTCAGCACTCCTCCATTAATTGTCCTTATATCATCTCTGTAAATACACTACATCTCTGTGTTGTACATCTTCTATAATCTCCTACTTTGTTGTCGCGTGGCCCGTTAACTCTGATGATAGAGCTGTCTCTCATGTCAAAGATCGAGCTAATTGTTCCGCTGAGAAGGGGAATCTGCTGACCAATTTGCTCAATTATCGATTGTAAAGACACGCTCTGACATCCAATTTGACTCTGAGAACAAATCAAAAGAGGAGACGGTAGCGTGAAATGTGTTAGAGACGAGGGCTTTGTATGGATTTACACGAATACTCACATGATGACACCACTGCCGCAACTACCATCCCACTTAGTATGCACTGTGGCATCTCTCCATTTACTCAGCCAGGGACTGTGGATGGAAAAGAAACACCATTTCTGGAGGGAGGATGAAATTGACTTGGACTTGTGCTGTCAGGTAGTAAACTACAGTAGTTACCCTGTTTCAGAGTCAGACCTGGGTTTAAATACGATTTGAAATCTTTAAAATACCTTAAGCGTTTGCTCTCGCCTGCCTGGAGTTCCAAATAGGAGCGTTGCAGTGTTGAAACTACTCTATTGGTCCATTAAGCCAGTCAGTTTTCGAATAGTATGTGAACCCAGGTCTGTTTCAGAATCAGCTCCTCGAACATGGCTGTGGAAATGCAGCTGACCTGTGAAAGGGTGGTCTCTATAATGGCTCCAGTGTTGAGGCTGGGGGGGAGGGCAGTTGGGGTCTTTGTGGGGACTGAATCATTTGTCACTGGTCCTACAGGAGGACGGGGGTGGTCCGTCGGACGAGGCGGCTTTGATTCTGCACAGAAAAGGCTTTGACTGCGCCTTCTCCAATAGGAACACAGGGCTGCTGTGTGCCACCACGCAGGGGAAGGTAAAGCTGCCACACACATGCCGACACTCTAACACACACAGGAGCACACAGACACAGGCATACACACACAGAGAGACACCCTTGCATGCATGCACACAAACACACACACGCACATGCACACCAAAATGAAAGAGATATACTGAAAAAAAAAGTGTTTAAAGTGTTTCATGAGCTGAAATAAAAGATCCCAGAAATGTTCCATATGCAAAAAAATATTATTTCTCTCAAATGTTGTGCACAAATTTGTTTACATCCCTGTTAGTCAGCATTTCTCCTTTGTCAAGATAATCTGTCAATCTGACAGGTGTGGCATTTCAAGAAGCTGATTAAACAGCATGATCATTACAGAGGCGCACCTTGTGCTGGGGACAATAAAAGACCACTCTAAAATGTGAAGTTTTGTCACACAACACAATGCCACAGATGTCTCAAGTTTTGAGGGAGCGTGCAATTGGCATGCTAACTGCAGGAATGTCCACCACTGTTGCCAGAGAATTGAATGTTCATTTCTCTACAATAAGCTGCCTCTAACGTCGTTTTAGAGAATTTGTCAGTACGTTCAACCAACCTCACAACCACAGATCACATGTAACCACGCCAGCCCAGGACCTCCACATCTGGCTTCTTCACCTGTGTCACGTCCTGACCATAGTAAGATGTTATTTTCTATGGTAGAGTAGGTCAGGGCGTGGCAGGGGGTGTTTTGTGTTTTTCTATGTTTTGTATTTCTATGTTGTTGTTTTTTGGGGATGATCTCCAATTAGAGGCAGCTGGTCCTCGTTGTCTCTAATTGGAGATCATACTTAAGTAGGGTTTTTTTCCCACCTGTGTTTGTGGGTAGTTGTCTTCTGTTTAGTTTATGTACCTGACAGAACTGTGCGCTTTCGTTTTTCTCTTTGTTATTTTTCCTTTAGTGTTTTGAGTTATAATAAATATTCATCATGAGCAATCAACACGCTGTGCTTTGGTCCCCTCTCTACGACAGCCGTTACAGAACTACCCACCACCAAAGGACCAAGCAGCGTGATCAGGAAGGGACCTGGGAAGAAATTCTGGATGGCAAGGGATCCTATACGTGGGAGGAGATCCAAGCTGGAAGGGATCGCCTCCCATGGGAACAGGTGGAGGTAGCGAGAGTGGAACGGCGACGAGAAGAGGAACTAGGCAAGCACAAGAGGCAGCCCCCCCAAAACATTGGGAGGGGGGGCACACGGGGAGATTGACAGAGTCAGGGTGGAGACCTGAGCCAACTCCCCGTGCTTACCGTGGGGGGCGAGTGATTGAGCAAGCCTCGTTTAATGCGGGGATGCGCACTGTGTCGCCAGTGCGCAACTACAGCCCGGTGCGCTCGGTGCAAGCTTCCCACAGTTGCCGTGCTAGAGTTGGCATTCATCCAGGAAGGATTGTGCCTGCTCAGCGTTCCTGGTCTCCGGTGCGTCTCTTCGGCCCAGGTTATCCTGCGCCAGCTCTACGCACGGTACCCCCAGTTCGCCAGCACAAACCTGTGCGACCTGTTACAACGCCCCGCGCTTGCGGGGGGCTACAGGGGTTATCCAGCCAGGACGGGTTGTGCCAGCCATAAGCTCCAGACCTCCAGTGCGCCTCCACGGCCCAGTATACCCTGTGCCTGCTCTGCGCACCCGGCCTCCAGCGACATTCCCTAGTCCAGAACTCTCAACGACGTTCCCTAGTCCGGTGAGACCTATTCCAGCTCTACGAAAGAAGCCTCCAGTGATGATCTATGGTCCGAAGCCTCCAGTGATGATCCATGGCACAAAGCCTCCAGAGATAATCCATGACCCGGAGCCTGTAGGGATAACCCATGGCCACACGGTCCCGTTTGCAACGCCAGGGTTGTGGGTTCGATTCCCACGGGGGACCAGTACGGGGGGGGGGGGGGAATTAATGTATGAAATGTATGCATTCACTACTGTAAGTTGCTCTGGATAAGAGCGTCTGCTAAATGACTAAAATGTAAAATATAAATGTAAGAAGCATGTTGGGATGATCCATGGCCCAGAGCCTGTAGAGATGATCCATGGCACAAAGCCTCCAGTGATAATCCATGGTGCGGAACCTCCAGTGATGATCCATGGCACGGAGCCTGCAGCAAAGGTTCCCAGTTCGGAACCTCTAGCGACGCTCCCCAGTCCGGAGTCTCCAGCGATGCTCCCCAGTCCGGAGTCTCCAGCGACGCTCCCCAGTCCGGATCCTCCAGCGATGCTCCCTAGTACAGAACCTCCTGAGACGGCCTGCAGCCCAGAACCTCCTGAGATGGCCTGCAGCACAGAACCTCCTGAGACGGTCTGCAGCCCAGAACCTCCAGCGGCGGCCTGCAGCCCAAAACCTCCAGCGGCGGTCTGCAGCACAGAGCCTCCGGCGATGATCTACAGTCCGGTTCCTCCTCCGATGATCCACGGTCCGGTGGTACTGAAGCAGAGGGATCAGCGGGTGGAGCGGGGGTTACGCCCTGAACCAGAGCTGCCTCCTCTGCTGGAGGATAAGGTCATGTGGACTGCACTAGAGCCGCCATAGACAGGAGTTACCCACCCTACCCTCCCTTTTGTTTTGTTTTTGGGGGGTTGTTATTGTGTTTAGGTGCGGTCGGAGTCCGCACCTTTGGGGGGGGGGGGGTACTGTCACGTCCTGACCATAGTAAGATGTTATTTTCTATGGTAGAGTAGGTCAGGGCGTGACAGGGGGTGTTTTGTGTTTTTCTATGTTTTGTATTTCTATGTTTAAGTTCTAGTTTTCTATTTCTATGTTGTTGTTTTTTGGGATGATCTCCAATTAGAGGCAGCTGTTCCTCGTTGTCTCTAATTGGAGATCATACTTAAGTAGGGTTTTTTTCCCACCTGTGTTTGTGGGTAGTTGTCTTCTGTTTAGTTTATGTACCTGACAGAACTGTGCGCTTTCGTTTTTCTCTTTGTTATTTTTCCTTTAGTGTTTTGAGTTATAATAAATATTCATCATGAGCAATCAACACGCTGCACCTTGGTCCACTCTCTACGACAGCCGTTACAACCTGCAGGGTTGTCTGAGGCCAGCCACTCAGACAGCTGATGAAACTGAGGAGTGTTTCTGTCTGTAATAAAGCCCTTTTGTAGGAAAAAATCATTCTGATTGGAAGGGCCTGTCTCCCCAGTGGGTGGGCCTATGCCAATTAATGTGAAAACCATAGATTAGGGCCTAGGTAATTTATGTCAATTAACTGATTTCCTAATATGAACTGTAACACAGTGAAACCTTAGAAATGTTTTGCATGTTGCGTTTATATTTTTGCTCAGTATACTCTAGCCTATTAATATCTTCTAAAATAATAGGATATTTCATCATGATCAAAGCCGGCGTCAAATACTTTTATTAAACCATCAACTCCTTTTATAATGGGTTCTCTATTCCAACATGCGGTTATAACGTCATTGTTCATGTTTGGTTTGGTTCTCTCACAGATCCACACGGAGAAGCTGTTTTCGGAACTGAGATTCCAGAGCATCATCCCCGTATCCCTGACTCTGATGCATACGACTGAGGGAGGGTCGAGCAAAGAGGAAATCAGACTGAAACCAATGGAGATCAGCACATACCGCGTGCAGCTGACATGACAGCTGGCCAGAGAGCCTAGTCAGTGCCTGCCACGGCACATGCCCAAAATCTGGCCTCTGTTCCTGTGCCGAAAAACATTGTCAGCGAGGCTATGCAGAAGCCTAGGGACATAGTACATCCTTGGAACAGACGGAAGTAGGGAAAGAGGAAGAGAGAAAGAAGGAGAGAGGGAGGAGGATTAGGAAGAAGAGAGGGAGGAGGGGAAGAAAGGAGAGAGGCAGGAGGAGAAGGAAATGGAACTTGATTAAGCTTCATTCTAAAAGTGCAATATGATATTGTTTGAATCCAGTATCCCTAGTTATCCTGCAGTCTCAGGTTCTGTCTGTGTTGCGAACGTTTGTGTTGCAATTTCACTTGAACTCACTCTACTGAGAAGACCACAGGTCCAGATTTCCTTTTCCACTAATATGATTTTGTACAATGTGATTTATTGTCTTGTTTTACCAAGGTATGGTTACAATCATAGTGAATATTGCTTAAAGTCCTTGGCATGCCGAAAAAAAGATTTGAACGCCAACTGATTCTAATTATATATTTTTTTATATGTTTCATTGCAAGTGAGATGCTGTTTTTATTTTTCCAAAGAGCAAAAATGTGCCTTATTTCTCAATTTCATAATGAGCCCAATGTACATATGCTTATGTTGTTCCCCTTGGAGAAAAATGTCCATTATAATTTACTATCAATGCGAAATTACTGCAGCAAATAGTTGTTATATAATTGACATGTGACATCACATTCATTGATATAGGTCTGTTATTGTGACCTTCATATACGTATTGTTGTGAATTATCCCTTTTTTTGTTGTTTTACACAGCTATGCTACTCTTGGTACAGCGCACCAGTCAGTCAGATGTTTTGATCAAGAAATGTTCAAAGGTGTATCAATAATAAAGCCTTTTAATCAGTTGCAGTTCCAGGAAAACGGCACCGCGGGTTGACTTGGAATGTTCACACTGTGTTGAGGTGTTACTGTGAAAACAGACACACCCCACAAGCTGTTCCTCTCTGGGAAAATGTCCTAATTGGATGTTGATGAAAAAAACACACCTGTAGCGTTAACTTTCAAAGCCGGTTTCCCAGACATGGAAAAATCCAGGTTCTGCATTAGAAAGCACAATGGAAATTTGGCATCGAACATGCTTTTTAGTCCAGGACTAGGCTTAATCTGTGTCCGGGAAACCGCCACTCAGTGTGGTTTATTATAATCTGCGATTGATTGAATTGGGGCCTACAGCCTAGATATCAAACTATGCAACTGATCCAACTTACCATTGATACCGTATATGCAGCAATCCCCTCTTTTCTCCTCGTGCATCTGAACGAGTTGAATCTTCTAAATCTACAGTAGTTAGTCATTACATTCTTGAGACACATTTTGTTACTATGGCCAAAAGTGTACGACTGCTTGCTTAAGCATATGACACATGCCAAAGGTCACAAAACCTGTCATATTTGCGCAACTATTTTTGTTTTGTTCCGTTCTTGCCTGTGATCTTGGCTAACAGATGGAATGCCTCAAACTGGTACCTTGACTGAGCCATTTTCAAATCCACTTCAACATGTTGCCATGGTGTTTTTTAATTAATGTTTTGAACACGTTTGTGAAGTTCCAAGGAGATGGAAATGTTCCCTTACATTTCCTGGGGTGTTTAGAGGTGAGCATATCTTATGTGTGATACGGAAGAATGCCTAGCTATTCTGGTGGTCAAATAATTGCACCTTCACTGTCATGGTAAGGAATTAGAATTCTTGTGACATTGGTTGCTAATTTTTTTTAATGTCTATTTGTGTCAATGTAAATTAATGTGGAAATGGTTGTTCCGTAATGTTTGAATGTGAATGTGAATGTCAAAGCTAGTTTAACAGTTCTATCACATCTGATTAAATTATGCGCAAAAAATGTATTATCTCCTTTTGAGTGACAAAACTCAATTTCAAGACAGAAGCTGGTCTAGGATGATTTGAAATCAAAAGCATATTTGAGAAACAATACACTTTACTTGGTATAGAATTGTAATTGTTCTGTTGTCTGTCTTTGAAACTCAGCATTAGGGTATGGTGTTATGCGCAAATCTCTTTCTACCAATGTTGCTTGTTGAGAGTAAAATGTTGTCATTGTTTATCTTTCTGTAAATGTCATATAATGGGAGAATAAAAAATAATGAAATCCAAGTTAGTTTTGTCGATTAAATAAAGTGCATAAAACCATTTGCACTTGTTGTATGTGTCACGTCCTGGCCAGTATAAGGGTTAATTGGTATTGTAGTTTGGTCAGGACGTGGCAGAGGGTATTTGTTTTATGTGGTTCAGGGTGGTGTTTTGGTAAAAGGGCGTTTGATTTAGTATTTCCGGGTTTTTGGTTTATGATCTATGTTTATGGATTTCTATGTCTAGTCTAGGTAGTCTGTTTTCTATGTAGAGTTAATTGGGGTGGACTTCCAATTGAAGGCAGCTGTGTGCCTTTGATTGGAAGTCCTATATTAGTTGGGTGTGTTTGTCTGTTTAATTGTGGGAGATTGTTCTGTGTTTAGCCTTGTGCCTTGCCAGACTGTTTTGTTGTTTTGGTGTTCATTTAGTTTGTAAATAAATACACACGATGAGCATACACATACCTGCTGCGTTTTGGTCCTCCATTACCGACGACAACCGTGACAGTATGCAAGACAATATTTCCCCCAAAAAAGGAACTCAGTCCGGCTTTCAACTTAATCTTAAGAGCTGTAATAGTAGGCTAAACAAGGTGCAATTTCTAAATTGGATAGTGCATCATCAGTTTTCCTCTTGTCATGCCAGTCATTGCACAGTCATATAGTTGAAATTGGAAGTTTACATACACTTAGGTTGGAGTCATTAAAACTTGTTTTTCAACCAGTCCATATATTTCTTGTTAACAAACTGTAGTTTTGGCAAGTTGGTTAGCACATCTACTTTGTGAATGACACAAGTAATTTTACCAACAATTGTTTACAGACAGATTATTTCACTTATAATTCACTGTATCACAATTCCAGTGGGTCAGAAGTTTACATACATGAAGTTGACTGTGCCTTTAAACAGCTTGGAAAATTCCATAAAAATGATATCAATGCTTTAGATGCTTCTGCTAGGCTAATTGACATCATTTGAGTCAATTGGAGGTGTATTTGGATGTATTTCAAGGCCTACCTTCAAACTCAGTGCCTCTTTGCTCGACATCATGAGAAAATTAAAAGAAATCAGCCAAGACCTCAGAAAATAAATTGTAGTCTGGTTCATCCTTGGGAGCAATTTCCAAATGCCTGAAGGTACCACGTTCATCTGTACAAACAATAGTATGCAAGTATAAACACGGGACCACGCAGCCATCATACCGCTCAGGAAGGAGACGCGTTCTGTCTCCTAGAGATGAACGTACTTTGGTGGGAAAAGTGCAAATCAATCCCAGAACAACAACAAATTACCTTGTGAAGATGCTGGAGAAAACAGGTACAAAAGTATCTATATCCACAGTAAAACGAGTCCTATATTGACATAACCTGAAAGGCCCCTCAGCAAGGAAGTAGCCACTGCTCCAAAACTGTCATGAAAAAATCCAGACTACGGTTTGCAACTGCACATGGGGACAAAGATCATACTTTTTGGAAAAATGTCCTTTGGTCTGATAAAACAAAAATAGAACTGTTTGGCCGTAATGACCATCGTTATGTTTAGAGGAAAAAGGGGGATCAAATCAAATCAAATTTATTTATATAGCCCTTCGTACATCAGCTGAAATCTCAAAGTGCTGTACAGAAACCCAGCCTAAAACCCCAAACAGCAAGCAATGCATGTGAAAGAAGCACGGTGGCTGGGAAAAACTCCCTAGGAAAAACTCCTGAGAAAGGCCAAAAACCTAGGAAGAAACCTAGAGAGGAACCAGGCTATGAGGGGTGGCCAGTCCTCTTCTGGCTGTGCCGGGTGGATATTATAACAGAACATGGTCAAGATGTTAAAATGTTCGTAAATGACCAGCATGGTCAAATAATAATAATCATAGTAATTGTCGAGGGTGCAACAAGCACGTCCGGTGAACAGGTCAGGGTTCCGTAGCCGCAGGCAGAACAGTTGAAACTGGAGCAGCAGCATGGCCAGGTGGACTGGGGACAGCAAGGAGTCATCATGCCAGGTAGTCCTGAGGCATGGTCCTAGGGCTCAGGTCCTCCGAGAGAAAGAAAGAAAGAGAGAAAGAGAGAATTAGAGAGAGCATATTTACATTCACACAGGACACCGGATAAGACAAGAGAATACTCCGGATGTAACAGACTGACCCTAGCCCCCCGACACATAAACTACTGCAGCATAAATACTGGAGGCTGAGACAGGAGGGATCAGAAGACACTGTGGCCCCATCCGATGATACCCCCGGACAGGGCCAAACAGGCAGGATATAACCCCACCCACTCTGCCAAAGCACAGCCCCCACACCCCTAGAGGGATATCTACAACCACCAACTTACCGTCCGAAGACAAGGCCGAGTATAGCCCACAAAGATCTCCGCCACGGCACAACCCAAGGGGGGGGCGCCAACCCAGACAGGAAGACCACGTCAGTGGCTCAACCTACTCAAGTGACGCACCCCTCCCATGGACGGCATGGAAGAACACCAGTAAGCCAGTAAGTCAGGATGCTTGCAAGCCGAAGAACACCATCCCAACTGTTAAGCACGGGGGTAGCAGCATCATGTTGTGGGGGTGCTTTGCTGCAGGAGGGACTGGTGCACTTTACAAAATAGATTGCATCATGGGGCAGGAAAATTATGTAGATATATTGAAGCAACAGCTCAAGACATCAGTCAGGAAGTTAAAGCTTGGTCGCAAATGGATCTTCCAAATGGACATTGACCCCAAGCATACTTCCAAAGTTGTGGCAAAATGGCTTAAGGACAACAAAGTCAAGGTATTGGAGTGGCCATCACAAAGCCCTGACCTCAATCCTATAGAAAATGTGTGGGCAGAACTGAAAAAGCGTGTGCGAGCAAGGAGGCCTACAAACCTGACTCAGTTACACCAGCTCTGTCAGGAGGAATGGGCCAAAATTTACCCAACTTATTGTGGGAAGCTTGTGGAAGGCTACCCGAAACATTTGACCAAGTTAAACAATTTAAAGGCAATGCTACCAAATACTAATTGAGTGTATGTAAACTTCTGACCTACTGGGAATGTGATGAAAGAAACAAAAGCTGAAATAAATAATTCTCTCTACTATTATTCTGACATTTCACATCCTTCAAATAAAGTGGTGATCCTAACTGACCTAAGACAGGGAAGTTTTACTAGGATTAAATGTCAGGAATTGTGAAAAACTGAGTTTAAATGTATTTGGCTAAGGTGTATGTAAACTTTCGACTTCAACTGTATGTATGTAAACACATCGCTCCGGATGCATCATTGTTCCTAAATGTATTCATGTTTATTTTATACCAGTTTCAAGTTATAAAGACTTGCTTAGTCATCCAAATCAATGTGATTTGTTTTAAATCAATGAATTCTTAAATTAATGTATTTAATTTTAAACATCTATTTTAAATTTGGGGTGGACTGTACTGTAGGACTAATGTTTCTGGTTCTGGAAAGTCCTTGCTGTGCCTTCAGATGTTTATGAGTTTCTGCATCAACCCAAAGACAGAGCAGGATGGGATTCTAGACATATTATGGGCTGGTTACCCAGACCAAGATTAAGCCTAGTTCTGGACTGAAAATCACTTTCACTGGAGATTCTAAATTGAGCATGTTTTTGTAGTTTAGGTTTCATCTGGGTGTGTCAAAAACTGGCCCATATATAATCTACACACTAAATTAACTTGTCTCTCTCTCTCTTTTCATTTCTTTCATTATCACTAAATGTATGTCATCCTCTTTTCCTGGAAGGGATGCATCCGAGAGGTTGTTGGCCATGGCAAATGGCAATCCATGTAAATCATGGAGAAAAAGGAGTGGGAAACCAAGCAAACATTGAAATGAGCAAAAATATAACCACATCTATTTTAGTTTTGGTTATTCATTTTTCAACATCTTTAGATATTAGGCCTATATGACTCTACATTGCAGACATTACAGTTTAAAGTAAGAGTATGTTCCAATGAAACAGCTTGGGTTAGCCATTATATTTATATATATTTTTTCTACTGCATCATTGATTGTATGTTGTTTTACTCCATGTGTAACTCTGTGTTTTTGTATGTTGTCGAACTGCTTTGCTTTATCTTGGCCAGGTCGCAATTGTAAATGAGAACTTGTTCTCAACTTGCCTACCTGGTTAAATAAAGGTGAAATAAAAAAAAACAAAAAATGTTTACACTAAAAGTCTAATCTAAAGCTGTAATTCCCTATCCTGGTCTGCAGTTTGTCAGGGTTTTCACTGAGTTTGGTGTCATCTGTTCATTCGCTAGCTGGCACCGACGCCTGGCAGCTGCGCTACAGTGCTGTTCAGGCTTTGGTGTAAGTATGCCGAGGGCTCAGCGGAGCCGTGTTGCAGGAGGGGCTGAGGAATGTGGCCTGGATCGCTCTGCAGGAACACCTGAGCCAAGAAACAGACCAGAGTGTCTGAGACGCCCCCAGGGTTCTAGAGGTACTAAATTGTACATACTGAGTGTGTGTTGTCTAAGGTTTTCCTGGTCATGTCACATGGTCAAGAAGTACTCTGGGCCTTATCTCAAATGTCAACTTACTCTCAAAGAAAAGAGATGTCTGACTTTTCATTTCCAACCGCTGTGTTGTCACAACTGCCTTTCCCTTTACAAAGCATCGGCTAAAGCACAAACAGATCTGATTACCAGATTAGAGCTGAATCAAGTTATTAGGAAAGTCCTAATTTGTCACAGTCTGTAGTATGGCAGATTCTGCAAACGAATATATAGCCTACATTGTCATGGTGTTGCACTAATCAAAAGTTTAAATATTGAGGAACAAGATTACAATAGACAGCTCAAACGAACCAGTTGTCTTTTTGCAGCTCGTCTCTCAGCAGGAAGAGGTGGTGTTCCACCTGGGACTGCTGGCTGACAATGTTTTATACGCAGTACCAACTGGGAAGACAATGCCAGAGCACCTGGTACATGTCATACTCCTGACAGTCTGCCTGAGCCTACAGTACACAACAGATTACATGGGGAAAGCATCAGGATGTAGCTACGGGATATTCAAACATTAAACACCTGCACAGATGGCATGATGCCCTTATATTAGTCTCCTCGATAAGTTATTATGGCATAGTGCAACGCTACAGATGTGAACTTCAGTGAACTTGAATACACTTTGCTGATGTTAAGGTTAAACTAATCGTAAACCAAATGCATTTTTGGGATAGAATTCATATTATTCCACTTAGCAGACACCTATCCAAAGCAACTGACAGTCCAGTTAGTGTATAACTTTTTTGTATGTATGTGAATCCATGACCTTGGCGCACTCGTACAAACTGATCAACATATGACCGAAATAAATATTTTAGGTTTGTTAGAATTGTCATGGAACTCTTACTGGTGCTGAATCATCTTGAAAAGGTCCCAGTCCACAAATAATCTACCCTGGATGTAACATGAAGTGCACTGAGACCAGTATGTTAGGATGTGGTTGTTAGCATGACTCACACTGAGACAAAGCTAAGAGAGAAACAGAAGTTTACAGACGTTATTCATGTTTTTCAACAACAACAGAGTTTACACCCATTAGTTGCACGGACATGCACACATACACCCAAGAACACATGTACTTTTCTTCAATGCGGTTTGAAATTGAGGTCAGTTTCTTTGAGTAGAAAAAACAATTAGTCATGTTAGAAATATAATAAATACTATGTTTATTTTATACATATAGTACAATCCCTTCAAAAAAATCATGAAGATGGGATTTGCTTCTTTGGTATCCACTCATGTTTCCAGAGATGTGAAAGAAGAAGAAATAACCCAGCCAAAAGATCCCAATACTATATGCTATTTAGAAGATGCTTTTATCCAAAACGACCTACAGTCATGCATGCATTCGGTTTACGTATCGGCTGCCCCCAGAATTGAACCCACAACCCTGGTGGTGCAAGGGCCATGCTCTACCAACTGAACCTTACAGGATCACTATGAAGTTGCAAAGGTGAACGTCACATAATACAATTCAAGTTCTTGCCGTTTTACAAGTAGGCTAATCTGTAAACTTGGTACATAGGTTATTTTTCCACACACATTGATATGTACTAAAAAGGAACCAAGATCTGTCCCCTCTGATTCAGAGGGGTCGGGTTAAATGTGGAAGACACATTTTGGTTGAATGCATTCAGTTGTGCATCTGACTAGGTATCCTCTTCCCAGTCTACCTTGAGTATCTTCAAATTGGGCTTCGGAGACGTATCAGTACAGACCCAGTACAATTCTGACTCTCCCAGGTAAAACAGGGCAGGAATCTGTTCTGTATATACCGGAGCATTGTCCAATGACATCAGAAGGGAATCCAGGGAATCTAAAGAGAAAACACAGTGTTTGTCTTGATTTACTCAAAAACAATATGTGTTAATAGCTAAGACATAACCATATTATTCATAATCATTATAATTACCAAGGCCCTAAATCTTTCTTGACCATGTAAATAACTCAGGGCTTGGCCCAATCATTACAGTACAAAGTGCACTCTCTTTCCAAGTTGACAAAAAATAACAGCTATGCCCATTAGGGTTTATAATAGGCACTATTACAGTTTTTCTCAATTGCTAAAACACAATTTCTGAAACCTTGCTCCATTTCCTGAAAACATTAAACACAAAACCTCATCTTCAAGCACTATTTACATAACCTCTGACTCCTCTTGCAAAATGAAACATTCACCTCAAAACAGTTTTACCTGTGTTCAAAATCAAACACTGCTTTCAAATCATGAACAAAGTGATCAAAATGATATACACTCTCAAGCAGTCAGTAAACAATACACCAAAAAATAGAAAACACATTGTTCAAAACATACAATTCTCAGGGAGAAGTACATTTTTAATCTAAAAAAATATTCATATTTTTCCTTCATTGTCTTTTGATGAATGAAAACATGTTCTATCATAGTAGCTCAAAATTGATCAGAAATTACTACTCTGCTTTGCTCTTTGCAATTTTGTTTTTTGTTCTTCCTCCTCCTTGTACCCCTATTTTTACAGTACTGTACTCTGCATCTCACAAACTTGTCCTTTGTCTCTGTGATACTGTAATTCTTGTTCTTTGTTGATATGAACCTGCAACCAGTCAAAATCTACTGAGCAGTCAGTACTGTTAATAAATGGAAAGCACAATGTTCAGGGCCATACAATTTGTCCATTGTACAGTATACATCCTACAATGCACTGTAATACAGTATACAATACTAAAAGGGACAAAAATCAAAGGAGTAAACATGTGATCAATGTGCTTCTTCTTGTCTTTGGGCTGGGTCAGGCCAGAGCACTTCGTCGACATCACAAGCAATATTGTCCCTCCTGAGGCAACGGGGGAAGAAGCCTCTTGTGTGCCGTATCCAGCCCTGACATGATTCCTCACCTATATCACCACAGGCTAAATCCATGGCTTGCAGCAGATTTACTCTGGTGTAGGGTTGTCTATCATACACTTTCCATCTCCAAGAGGAGAAAAACTCCTCAATCGGATTCAGGAAAGGCGAGTATGGAGGGAGGTACAAGTTCATAAACTGCCCATTGATGTTAAACCATTCCCTCACCTGAGCAGCTCGGTGGAAACTGACATTGTCCCACACTATCACATAGGTGGGAATGGGATTCTCATTTAGCTCTTGACCCTGCTGCTCTTGAACCTGCTGCTCAAATAAAATATATCTTTATATTGGCAATAAATCTTAGAAGGTGCTGGGTGATATATGGCCCAAGTGTAACATGGTGATGTAGAACACCATGGTTGCTGATAGCAGCACAGATTGTGACATTGCCACCTCGTTGACCAGGGACTTCAACAATGGCCCGCTGTCCAATCATGTTTCGGCCTCTCCTTCTCCTCTTTGTTAGATTGAAGCCTGCTTCATCGACAAAGATGAACTCATGGGGTCTGTCCAAGGATTCCAAGTCAAATATTGTCTGTGTAGAAATACAATATACTGTATGTAGGATTTTGTAAGTCGTACAGAGACAGTGCTATACTGTAGAGTACAATTAAGCCTACTGTATGCACTTCTGATTCGCATACATTGTATGTACTGAAGAGTAATGTCATTCACATAGTATGTGTTAGGACTGTAGACAATCTGGATTACAGTAAATGTTTCTGAATGTACACTTACTTGCACATACTGAGCTCACAGTTCTTTCACCCTTGGTGAGTTGCGCTCAAAAGGTACTCTGTATACTTGTTTCATTCGCATCCTGTTACGATGGAGGACACGGTCAATTGTGGAAATGCTCACACTGTCGATTCCCTGGAAGTGTGTGTTGTCTTGTATCACTCGTTCCTGGATTTCTCTGAGTCGTATTGCATTATCTTGAAGGACCATGCCAACTATAACGGACCTCTTGCTCCCGAGTGAATATAGCTGTTTTCCACCTGCATGTAGCAGCCTTGCAATTCTACAAAAAGTAGTTGTGCAGTTACAAAACATATTCATTCAGTACAATACATACAGTGATTAACTTTACAAATGTCTATTGAAACAGCTGCATATAGTGTAGTACAGTAAATTTGCAATTACAAAACTACAGTAGTATACTGTCCCTGTTCTCTTCTCTGAGTGTCCTTACTATGGTGGACACAGAAAATCGTCTCAAATTGGGTTGCACTCTAAGTCCTGCTTCCCTCATTGTCAGTCCATGGACAAGAACATGGTCTATAACTGTTGCTCGAATTTCATCAGATATTTCCACTCTTTGTCTTCCTCTTCGTCCTCCTCTTCCTGTTTCTTGCCCTCCTCCTCCTCCTCTTCCTCCTCGTCGCCCACCTCGCATACGCACTCGTCCTCGTCCTCTCACATTGTTTCTTCTATCCATTCTCAGACTTTCTCCTTCCCACCTTCAACAACCTGTTTGCTCTCTGAATTGGCTTATATTGGTTGTGTCGCATCATTTGAAACAGGTTAAATCAATTTTGAGTGGTTGTGTTCAATCAATGACATGTGTTCTCTATTTGTATTTGATTGTTGCCACTTGTGTTTACCAGTATGGATGACATGTGCATTACAGTGCAGAATGTGTTTTGAGAATGAGAATGTGTTTAGAGTTTTGCTGAAAAGTCTAAGTGTGATCTGCAAATTGTGTTTTACCATGTGAAATGGTTTAAGGTATTGACAACAGACTGCATAATTAGCTAAATGAGTCCAGGCAACTGAGAACTTTGTTCAGCCAATGGGTTTTAGTGTTTTAGCAATTGAGAAAAACTGTAAGGCCCCATTAATAACCCACCATTTAGAATTTTGCCATGGCACAAACCAAGCAAGAGCAGCTCTGTACAGGCCAGAGGAAGCTCAATGTGGTCTTCCTGTCCCATGCATTTCAGTCCAGCTCTGTGCTGTTGAGGGAACATCTGATTACTTTGAGGTGTACAGCAGGGTTGGGGTCAATTCCGTTTCAATTCCAGTCAATTTAGAAAGCAAAATAAATTCCCATTCCAAATGTTCCTAATTGAAAAGCATTGGAGAATTGGAATTTCAGTGTATACTTTCTGAATTGACTGTACTTTAAATGAAATTGACCCCAAACCTAGCGTTCAGTGAAATAGCCACACATATTAGATTTTGTCCCCATCTGCTGGGCATTATGTGAACTGTAACAGAAAACGGTTGGGGATGGAAAGCGGGACATTGACAGCAGACATGATCATATGGGCACGTTTTAAAATGTTTTGCAACGGGAAATGAACATATGAGCTAGTGGTGCGCAGGTCAGCTGTTTGTTCACCCGCAACCGCCGCAATTGCTAACAACCCATCCGCAACCACCGACTATAGCCAATGTGATAGTGTAAAAATCTGGGGCCGCACCCAACCCTAACCAGCTTCAGGCTACAGTAAGAGACAGCATAACAAGTTTTTGGTAGAGGGTGCAGTATTTTTTGATGTTGCCTAATTTAAATATGTTTTGTTTATAATTTCTGACATTTTGGTAGGTTATTTCGAGAGTTTGGGACTATAAGGTTCTATCTGTATTTTTGTCAAAAATGAGTTATTGACATAGCCTTGTTCTGTTCAATGGTTTCTACCAATATAGTACTCTAAATAACCCAAGCCATGTTGATAAGTTCAAAAGAATACAATATAAAAATTGCTGACACCATTCAAACTAATGATTGTTCGGGACTTTAAAGCCAATTATCTCAGAATCATATTTTTGCAGAGAACCTTATAGCCCCAAGCTCTCGATTTGTTAGTCAACTGTGTGTAATTAGATACATATAGCTTCTCTTCTGTCATTATATGTTGCCCTAGAATACCAAATAAATCCTTGCTCACCAGAATGTCATAAATCAATATAATTAATACACTATATATATATATATAAAACTATGTGGACACTCCTTCAAATTAGTGGATTCGGCAATTTCAGCCACACCCATTGCTGACAAAATGGAGCACACAGCCATGCAATCTCCATAGACAAACATTGGCAGTAGAACGGCCTTACTGAAAAGCTCAGTGACTATCAACGTTGTATCGTCATAGGATGCCACCTTTCCAACAAGTCAATTTGTCAAATTTTTGACAAGCTAGTCAACTGTAAGTGCTATTATTGTGAAGTGGAAACGTCTAGGAGCAACAAAGGCTCAGCCGCAAAGTGGTAAGTCACACAAGCTCACAGAATGGGACTTCACAGAACGGGACCATCAAGTGCTGAAGTGCACAGCAAGTAAAAATCGTCTGTCCTCGGTTGCAACACTCACTACCAAGTTCCAAACTGCCTCTGAAAGCAACTTCAGCACAATTACTGTTCATCAGGTGCTTCATGAAATGGGTTTCCATGGCCGAGCAGCAGCACACAAGCCTAAGTTCACCATGCGCAATACCAAGCGTCGGCTGAAGTGGTGTAAAGCTCGCCACTATTGGACTCTGGAGCAGTGGAAACATGTTCTGTGGAGTGATGAATCATGCTTCACCATCTGGCAGTCTGATGGACAAATCTGGGTTTGGCGGATGCCAGGAGAACGCTACCATAGTGCCAACTGTAAAGTTTGGTGGAGGAGAAATAAGGGTCTGGGGCTGTTTTTCATGGTTCAGGCCACTTTGTTCCAGTGAAGGAATATCTTAACGCTACAGCATACAATGACATTTTAGACATTTCTGTGGTTCCAACTTTTTGGCAAAAGTTTGGGGAAGGCCCTTTCCTGTTTCAGCATGACAATGCCCCCGTGCACAAAGCGAGGTCCATACAGAAATGGTTTGTCGAGAACGGTGTGGAAGAACTTTACTGGCCTGCACAGAGCCCTGACCTCAACCCCATCAAACACCTTTGGCATTAATTGGAACGCCAACTGTGAGCCAGGCCTAATTGCCCAACATCAGTGCCCGACCTCACTAATGCTCTTTTGGCTGAATGGAAGCAAGTCCCCACAGCAATGTTCCAAACTCTAGTGGAAAGCCTTCCCAGAAGAGTGGAGGCTGTTATAGCAGCAAAGGGGGACCAACTCCATATTAATGCCCATGATTTTAGAATGAGATGTTTGATAGGCAGGTGTCCACATACTTTTGGTCATGTAGTGTACTTCAACCTAGTTGACATTGTAAAAATGTATCTGTCACCTCTACCTCCTTTGCAGCTCAAAGAGGCACCAGTGAGAAAATACAATTCAAAAACAAGAAAAATCAGTGGAAAGATTTTTTTCAGTTTGACCGGTTGTAAGGAAAGAGAGCTGTGAAAATGACCCAACATGTTCAATATTTCAGCTAGGCTTGGAAGCATATTTTATGTGTTTGAAATATCATCTTTTATGAGGCTGATAAACATTTTTTTATTTAACTAGGCAAGTCAGTTAAGAACAAATTCTTGTTTTACAATGACGGCCAACAAACATAACAATGACAAAAATAGAACAACATACAATAAATGTAAGTACCTGATGATAGACACAAGAAAGCACATTAGCACATGTTAATGTCTGTATATTCTTGATTCATCTGTTAGCATGGAAATAACAGGGCATTACTGTGACCGTTACAATTAGAGCGTGCGAGCTAATTCACTCCCTCTTACAGCAATAACACAAAAGCACATCCTAGTTTTCCCCCAATATATAACAGGTATACACATATACACATATACAGTGCATTCGGGAAAGTATTCGTAACCCTTGACTTTTCCCACATTTTGTTAGTTAAAGCCTTATTCTAAAATTGATTATAAAAAAATCTTCATCAAAAATCCTCGTCAATCCCCACACAAAGCAAACATATTTTATTATTTTTGCAAATGTATAAAAAATAAAAAATGTAACTACGGAAATATTACATTTACATAAGTATTCAGACTCTTTACTCAGTACTTGTTGAAGCACCTTTGGCAGCGATTACAACCTCAAGTTTTCTTGGGTATGACCCTACAAGCTTGGTACACTTATATTTGGGGAGCTTCTCCCATTTTTCTCTGCAGATCCTCTCAAGCTCTGTCAGGTTTGATGGGGAGCGTTGCTGCACAGCTATTTTCAGATCTCTCCAGAGATGTTCGATTGGGTTCAAATCCGGGCTCTGTCTGGGCCACTCAAGGACATTCAGAATTTGTCCTGAAGCGACTACTGCGTTTTCTGTGAACCTTTGTCCCAGTCTGAGGTCCTGAGAGCTCTGGAGCAGGTTTTCATCAAGGATCTCTCTGTACTTTGCTCCTTTCATCTTTCCCTCGATCCTGACTAGTCTCCCAGTCCCTGCCACTGAAAAACATCCCCACAGCACGATGTTGCCACCATCTTGCTTCACCGTGGGGATGATGCCAGGTTTCCTCCAGACCTGACACTTGGCGTTCAGACCAGAGTTCAATCTTGGTTTCATCAGACCAGAAAATCTTGTTTCTCATGGTCTGAGAGTCTTTAAGTGCCTTTTCGCAAACTCCAAGCGGGCTGTCCTGTGCCTTTTACTGAGGAGTGGCTTCCATCTGGCCACTCTACCATACAGGCCTGATTGGTGGAGTCCTGCCGAGATGGTTGGTCTTCTGGAAGGTTCTCCCATCTCCACAGAGGAACTCTGGAGCTCCCCGACCAAGGCCCTTCTCCCCTGATTTCTCAGTTTGGCTGGGAGGCCACCTCTAGGAAGAGCCTTGGTGTTTCCAAACTTCTTCCATTTAAGAATGAGCGAGGCCACTATGTTCTTGAGGACTTTCAATGCTGCACACATTTTTTAGTACCCTTCCCCAGATCTGTGCCTTGACACAATCCTGTCTCGGAGCTCCTTCGACCTCAAGGCTTGATTTTTGCTCTGATATGTACTGTCAACTGTGGGATATTATATAGACAGCTGGGTGCTTTTCCAAATCATGTTCAATCAATTGAATTTACCACAGGTGGACTCCAATCAAGTTGTAGAAACATCTCAAGGATGATCAATAGAAACAGGATGCACCTGAGCTCAATTTCCAGTCTCATAGCAAAGGGTCTGAATTCTTCTGTAAATAAGGTATTTCTGTTTTTTAGTTTTAATCCATTTGTAAAATAAAATTGCTTTGTCATTATGGGGTATTGTATGTAGATTGATTAGGAAAAACATGTAATTTAATCAATTTTAGAATAAGGCTGTAACGTAACAAAATGTGGAAAAAGTCAAGGGGTAGGAATACTTTCCGAAGGCACTGAACAAAAATATGAACGCAACATGCAAGAATTTCAAAGATTTTACTGACTCACAGTTCATGTAAGGAAATTAGTCAATTGAAATAAATAAATGAGACAATAATCTATGGATTTCACATGACAGGGAAGGGGTGCAGTCATGGGTGGGCCTTGGAGGGAATAGGCCCACCACTTGACAGCCAGGCCCACCCACTGGGAGCCAGGCCCAGCCAATTAGAATTAGTTTTGCCCCACAAACGTCTTTATTACAGAAAGAAATACTCCTGAGAGAAATAAGCTTTTTGTGCTTATGGAACATTTCTGTGATTTTGTATTTCAGCTCACGAAACATGGGACCAACACTTTACGTGCTGCGTTTATATTTTGTTCAGTGTAATATATAGAGTACCAGTCAAAAGTTTGGACACACCTCAGTACTCATTTCAGGGTTTTTCTACATTTTTACTATTTTCTACATTGTAGAATAATAGTGAAGACATCAAAACTATGAAATAACACATATGGAATCATGTATTAACCAAAAAAGTGTTAAACAAATCAAAATATACATTATATTTGACATTCTTCAAAGTAGTCACCATTTGCCTTGAGGACAGCTTTGCATTCTTTTAAACAGCTACATGAGGTAGACACCTAGAATGCTTTTCCAACAGTCTTGAAGAAGTTCCCACATATGCTGAGCACTTGTTGGCTACTTTTCCTTCACTCTGCGGTCCAACTCATTCCAAACCATCTCAATTGGGTTGATGTCGGCTCATCTGATGCAGCACTCCATCACTCTCATCTTTGGTTAAATAGCCCTTACACAGCCTGGAGGTGTGATTTGGGTCATTGTTCTGTTGAAAAACAAATGATAGTCCCACTAAGTGCAAACCAGATGGGATGGTGTATCGCTGCAGAATGCTGTGGTAGCCATGCTGGGTAAGTGTGGCCTGAATTCTAAATAAATCACTGACAGTGTCACCAGCAAAGCACCCCCACACCATCACACCTCCTCCTCCATACTTTACGGTGGGAACCACACATGCAGACATAATCCGTTCACCTACTCCGCGTCTCACAAAGACACAGAGGTTGGAACCAAAAATATTGACAGATTTTCACCGGTCTAATGTCCATTGCTTGTGTTTCTTGGCCCAAGCAGGTCTGTTCTTATTATTGGTGTCCTTTAGTAGTGGTTTCTTTGCAATAATTCGACCATGAAGGCCTGATTCACGTAGTCTCCTCTGAACAGTTGATGTTGAGATGTGTCACGTCCTGACCATAGTAAGATGTTATTTTCTATGGTAGAGTAGGTCAGGGCGTGACAGGGGGTGTTTAGTGTTTTGTTCTATGTTTTCTATATCTATGTTTAGTTCTAGTTTTCTATTTCTATGTTGTTGTTTTTGGGTTGATCTCCAATTGGAGGCCGCTGGTCCTCGTTGTCTCTAATTGGAGATCATATTTAAGTAGGGGTTTTTCTTCCTGGGTTTTGTGGGTTATTATATTTTGAGTAGTGATAAGGGAATTATATAATAAAGGTAAATGAATAAAGAATCCAACCCTGTCACATAACCAATTAGTAATTAAGTAGTTATGTAGCATGTATAATGAATAATTAAAGTACTAATCGAAAGACCCATAAGGTCCAGTAGAGGCCCGGAACAAAATTAAATGTGTGTGTGTGTTTTAGTGGCCCCAGGATGACAACAAGTAGACTGTGATTGACCCGGTAGCTGAGGAACTTTGAGTAACTTAGAGAAGAAAGGGAGTGACCCTCAAGGTTTCTCTAATCTCGGGGGAAAGGAACAGACAGCACTGGATAGTGAATAACAGTGGTGAGAAGTCCGGGGAGGGATACAATTCACCTGCTGTTCGTGTGTATGTATGTGCGTAGGATATCTATTGTTTGTGTGTAGGTATGTGCGTAAGTGGGGAGTGAGCATAAAATGAACATCTTTGTGTAACGTACTTCAGAACGTTCTCTGAATAAACTGTACAGACCTTTTGCAGAAAGTTGAGTTCTTGCCTAATTATTCTTAACCCAGTGTCTTACAAACCTTGGAGATTAGTCAAGGCTTATTGATTGTTAATTATTATCATTGGGGATACAAAATTCCACTGACAGCTTGGTCCTTCGACAGCCGGAACTCAATTCCTGCTTCTGTCGGTCCAGGGAGACACCGAAACCGTGCACGGGCGGATGAAATATCCGTAGATTAAAGACCTGGCCCCTTTCTGAGGGTTCTTTACAGGCCGGTGGCGAACTGGTATGCGACAGAAACGGTGACGAGATCCAACCTACATTGAATTCTCAGCTGCAAGATAAGGTCAGTAATCTTTATTCATTCGTTTGGGGTTAAATTCTAAACTTACTAAAAATTAACTTAGAATGGACTGGATTAAATTCCTATAAAGCATTGGTCAAGAAAAATGTGAGGGAGGATTTTAACTGTTAAACTACCAGTAAGTAAGATTTGTATCGGGTATACCGTCCATATAATCTAATGTAGAGAAAGTTTAAGACAAAAGTATCGATGTTAGTGTTGGCGGCACTGGGTCACAGATCTAATTAAGAAATTTCAAAGTAAGTATCAAACAGTAAGACCTAAAAGTAAAACTGGTTGCAGTAAGACCTAAAAGTAAAACCAGTTGCAGTAAGAACTAAAAGTAAAACTGGTTGCAGTAAGACCTAAAAGTAAAACTAGTTAAAGTACAGTATCTAACAGTAAGACCTAACAGTAAAACTGGTTGAAGTACAGTAGCCGGAAAACGTAATATAGAAGGCGAAATAAAGATAAGTAAGTTACATTAGTCTAGGACTAACGGGAGTAAGTGAGATTAAGTATGATAACAGTAGAGCACACACATAGATTGTGAGATTTAAGTATAATAACAGATTATAGAAGCACACACATAGATTGTGAGATTTAAGTATAATAACAGATTATAGAAGCACACACATAGATTGTGAGATTTAAGTATAATAACAGATTATAGAAGCACACACATAGATTGTGAGATTTAAGTATAATAACAGATTATAGAAGCACACACATAGATTGTGAGAATTGGAGCTAATATTGAGACCTAAATGATAATTGGTCAATAATATATTAGGTGGAAAACATAATATAGAAGGCGAAATATAATAATAAAAATTATAAGAACGTAGGTCAGGGACATAATTTGTATGAATATAGATCGCCTGTCGAAATACATTTTAGAGGGGATAGTCGAGATCTACCGGAGGCGCGCAAAATAGGTCTGATTATTCCAAACAGGAGGAAGGAGGTTACACCCATAGAAAGTGAGAATACATATTAGAAAATAAATATAGCAATTAAGTAATTGAATAGAAATCAACACATATAAGTAATTGATTACACATTGGGAAATTTCCTCGGGGGTAAGAAGATAATTGCGTGTGAGATAGATATATTGACCAGTCAAAAGCCATAAGTAACAACGGAAAAATGGGATGTTAACCAGGGCCTTACAACCTCTGGGAAACAGCTTATTGTTGGATACATGTGAGACCTAATAAATCTATCAAAAGTCATAAAAGTAATTATTCTAAGATCCTAGAGGAAATTAACAGTAGGTAAGAGATACACATAGAAGTAATTGAATCAGAGTTTTAAAAAAGCACATAGAATAAGAAGATAATTATTTGCGTGTGAGATAGATATATTGATCAGTCAAAAGTCTCAAGGAACGACAAAAATAAGTATTATTTATGGTCATATACGTATTTATGGTTGTATACGTGTGAGATATAAATAATGTATCAGGATTCATACAAATAATTATTCTGAAATTCTAGAAAAGATTAACGGTAGGTATTTTTCAAAATAGGTTAAGGATAATAACGGTAGAAAGAACACACATTGAGGTCAATAGCAAGTACATAGAGATTGTGAGGAGGACAGGATTTAGCAACCTTATTGAGAAAGTGGATAGAGGTAGAGAAAGGGAGAAAGTTGAGAAAAGTGGATAGAGACAGTTAAAAGAAAGGGGGAGATAGATGCTTTAACTGTCACAAACCGGGTCATTTTGCTAGAGATTGTGAGGCACCGTGTACACACTGCAATAAAGCAGGCCATAATCACAGAGACTGTAAAAAGAGAGAAAAGGTGGAGTCAGAGCATTTAGCAGTAACTAACGGGGTAATGGTGTTCAAGAGAGGAGGAAAAAGAAAATGCATAGAACCAGAAAGTGTTTCAATTGCGATAAGACAGGACATTTCGTCCGGGAGTGTAAGGCTCCCTGTAAACATTGTGACCGAGTAGGACAAAACCACCGAAATTGCCAGCCTAAGCAATAGCATTGGTGGTTCAGAGGTAGAATCCTTGCCTACCATGCGGTAGACCCGGGATAATTTCTTAGCCTATGCATCAGTGGATTCAAATTTGAGTTGCTGATTGTCATTCAACTGTTAGTATGTTTTGCCTGGAAAGATACAGTTGTTAGTGGTTACAGCAGAGATCCTTTGTTTTGGATAGAGATGACAAAGAAGGCCAAGAAATGGTCAGAGAGGGCGCTTCCTGTTTGGAATCTTCTCAGGTTTTGGCCTGCCAAATGAGTTCTGTTATACTCACAGACACCATTCAAACAGTTTTAGAAACTTTAGGGTGTTTTCTATCCAAATCAAACAATTATATGCATATTCTAGTTACTGGGCAGGAGTAGTAACCAGATTAAATCGGGTATGTTTTTTATCCGGCCGTGCAAATACTGCCCCCATCCCCAACAGGTTAACCAAGGTGCGCCACCAGTACTTCCCTCTCAAGGCTTGCACTGTCCGTTCCACCCCAGGATGACCCGAGGAGGGTAGAGTGTGCGACCACCGGATCAGACGATCACGAACCTCGAGCGGGACGTACTTCCGGCTCGCAGGACACTGAGGTGGAGTGGGTTCTGACTGCCCCGCCCGCTCGATGTCCGCATCCACCTCCCAAACCACTGGTGCCCCCAGACAGGATGCGGTGAGAATGGGAGTAGGATCGATGGTCCGCTCCTCGGTGTCGTGGAGACGCGACAGTGTGTCGGCCTTCAGGTTCCGGGAACCTGGAATGTACGACAAGGTGAATCAAAACCTTGTAAAGAACATGGCCCACCTAGCCTGCCAAGGATTAAGTCTCCTCGCTGCCCGGATGTACTCCAGGTTATGGTGATCGGTCCAGATGAGGAAAGGGTGCCGTGCCCCCTCAAGCCAATGTCTCCACACTTTCAGGGCCTTGACCACGGCTAACAGCTCCTGATCCCCCACATCATAGTTGCGCTCCGCCGGACTCAGCTTCTTAGAAAAAAAAGCACATGGGTGAAGCTTCGGCGGTGCGCCCGAGCGCTGCGACAGCACCACTCCTACTCCAGCCTCGGACGCGTCCACCTCCACTATGAATGGCAAAGAGGGGTCCGGATGCGCCAGCACCGGCGCGTCGGTAAACAGAGCCTTCAGACGACTAAAGGCCCTGTCCGCCTTGGCCGACCAACGCAGCCGCACCGGGCCCCCCTTCATCAGTGAGGTAATGGGAGCCGCCACCTGACCAAAGCCCTGGATAAACCTCTGGTAGTAATTAGCAAACCCCAAGAACCGCTGCACCTCCTTCACTGTTCTTGGAGTCGGCCAATTATGCACGGCTGTAACACGATCACATTCCATCACTACCCCGTTGGTGGAAATGCGATATCCGAAAAAAGAGACGGCTCGTTTGGAAAACTCACATTTCTCAGCCTTGACATACAGGTCATGCTCCAGCAGCCGCCCAAGCACTTTACGCACCAGAGACACATGCTCGGCGCGTGTGGCGGAGTAGATCTATAATGTCATCGATGTAGACCACCACACCCTGACCGAGCAGGTCTCTGAGAACCTCGTCTACAAAAGATTGGAAAACGGCGGGAGCATTCTTTAACCCGTACGGCATGACGAGGTACTCATAATGGCCAGATGTGGTACTAAATGCAGTTTTCCACTCGTCTCCATCTCGGATACGCACCAGGTTATACACGCTCCTGAGATCTAGTTTAGTGAGAGGTAGCGGGTAACTGAAACCCACCGTGATGGAATTTAGACCTCTATAATCAATGCACGGGCGCAGACCACCCTCCTTCACAAAAAAGACGGGTGACTTAGACGGCCGAATGTGTCCCTGTCTCAAGGATGCAGTGACATATGTCTCCATAGCCGCTGTCTCCTCCTGAGACAGAGGATACATGTGACTCCTAGGAAAGGCCGCGCCAGCCTGGAGGTTTATCACACAATCCCCTCGTCGATGAGGGGGTAATTGAGTCGCCTTACTGAAGGCGATAGCCAAATCGGCATATTCAGAGGGAATGTGCACTGGATCTGGACTTTCCACCGTGGTCGCACCGATGGAAACTCCTATACACCTGCCTGAGCACTCCCTCGACCACCCTTAAGAGCCCTCTGTCTCCACGAAATCTTCGGGTTGTGAGTGGTTAGCCAGGGAATTCCCAGTACCACTGGAAACGCCGGGGAATCAATAAGGAACAGGCTGATACGTTCCTCATGACCCCCCCGCATCAGCATGACCAGTGGCACTGTTACCTCCCTCACTTGGCCAGACCCTAGTGGTCGACTATCTAGAGCGTGCACGGGGAAGGGTTGGTCCAGTTTAACCAGGGGAATCCCTAACTTATCAGCAACCCTACGGTCGATAAAACTCCCAGCTGCGCCTGAATCGACTAGTGCCTTATACTGGAAGTGAGGGGAAAACTCAGGAAAACAAACAGAGGCGTACATGTGGTCGACAGGGGGCTCTGGTTGTGGCTGGTGCTGACTCACCTGGGGGGTCGATGTGGTGCTCTGCCTGCCATCTGAATTCCCGGAAGAACCTCTCCAGCACCGGTCCGTAGTGTGTCCTCTATGACCACAATGGGTGCAGGAGAGGCTCCCCCCTTCCGGTCCTCCTAGTAGCAGCCCCTCCTATCTCCATGGGCGTTGGAGCAGGAGGGCTGGGAGGTGGAACAAACAGGCCCCGACTGGAACGTCCCCGGGCAGCCAGCAGGTTGTCCAGTCTGATGGATAAATCGATCAGCTGGTCCAGGGTAGTTGTGTGATCCCGGCAAGCCAGCTCCCGGCGGACGTCCTCACGAAGACTACTAATGTAGTGATCAATCAGGGCCCGCTCATTCCACCCCGATCCAGCGGCTAGAGTCCGGAACTCCAGGGCAAAGTCCCGAGCGCTCCT
Organism: Salmo trutta; assembly: GCF_901001165.1. NCBI lineage: Eukaryota > Metazoa > Chordata > Actinopteri > Salmoniformes > Salmonidae > Salmo > Salmo trutta. The sequence continues at coordinate 53,389,513 of NC_042971.1, forward strand.
CGTCTCCTGCTTCAGGTGAAATAATCGCTCACCCGCCGCCTTGCCCTCCGGGGGATGATTGAATACCGCCCGGAAGCGGCGGGTGAACTCTGGGTAGTCGTCCTTAGCCGAGTCTAGGCCCTCCCAGACGGCGTTGGCCCATTCCAGGGCGCTACCCGTGAGGCACGAGACGAGGACTCTCACCCTCTCTTCATCGGAGGGAGAGGGCCGGACGGTTGCCAGGTACAGGTCCAACTGTAGCAAAAACCCCTTGCACCTGGCGGCCGTCCCATCGAACTCCCTGGATCCGGATCCCACTCGTACTGGGTTCGGTGGGTGCCGGTATGGGCGCAGGGTGATGACTTGGCACTGGTGGGGGTGAGGGAGCGACTCTCTCCCAGCTCTCCAAACGGGCCAGCACCTGGTCCATGGCCGTGCCCAGCCGGTGGAGGCTGGCATGTTGGGAGACTTGTTCCGCCATCGAAGGTGCTTCGGCTCCTGCTGACTCCATATATTTGCTGTGGGATTGTGTCACGGGCAGATAAATCACTGGAGGATGAGTCAGGCGCAGGAGACTGAGTTCCGTTTGAGCAAAAAGTATTTAATACTGCCAAGGGACAAAATCCACGTATAAGGCAGGGTGCACAAAAGTAAAATGACGAGTGACAGCTCCACTCTAAAAGTCAGACGGGGCGCAGCCCGGCAACCCTAATACCTAAACGAATACGTAGCAAAAGCAAATACGTTAAATCAATACAACCCCTACCACACGTAACATAGAACAATCCCGCACGAATCCTAACTAAACACAGACAAACTAAATACCCCCCCACTAATGACAAACAAAACACAGGTGCAACCAAAAAACAGACATGACTAACAGACACTGAAACAGATCGGTGGCAGCTAGTAGGCCGGCGACAACGACCACCGAGCACCGCCCGACCGGGGAGGGGCGCCACCTTCTGTGGACGTTGTGACAAAATTGGTACAAATGTCTCATCCTATGTTCAAGAAGGGCCTTTTCCCCTTTATCCAGATTACACCTGCCCACTTTCGGTTGTTTGAAAAGGAAATAATCTCCAAAATATCTTTATTTTTTAAACAAGCCTTAGAAAGTTGGTTGAAATTTCAGTTTAATCCACCTGAAAAGACAGAACAAATAATACAACAAATATTGTGGTTAAATTCAAATATAGTAATTGATTAAAAAAACTGTATTTTTCAAAGAAATATTTAAAAAAGGTATAATTTTAGTGAATGATATTATAAATAGGACTGGTGGAGTGATGTCACACATGCAGCTAACACAGACATAGGGAAATGTCTGCTCTACCCAAAATTACAACCAATTAATTGCAGCATTACCACAAAAATGGAAGAGGCAAGTAGAAGGGGAAAAAAGTAAGGAACTTGTATGTCGGCCCTGTATTAAAGAACATAAATGGTTAAAGAAAAGTGTGATAAATAAAAACATATATCAATTTCATTTAAGGACCAAAAAACTGATAGCTGTGCCATATAAATTGCAAAATAGTTGGGAAGAGATTTTCGATGTACCCATTCCATGGCACAAGGTTTATGAATTGACATGCAAAACAACGCCGGATTCAAAACTTCGAATTTTTCAATTGAAATTACTATACAAAATTCTTGCAATTAATAGAATGTTATATATATGGGGGATACAATCTTCCCAGCTCTGCAGATTCTGCTGTGAGGAGGCAGGAGGCAAATGTTGCAATTCTATTTAGATCATTTATTTTGGTATTGTCCATATGTAGCTCGTTTTTGGTCACAGGTCCAGGAATGGCTGAAGAATTGCAACATTTGCCTAGAACTAACGCTGCAGATAGCAATACTGGGTGATTTGAAAAGCCATAGTCAATCAATTAATAATATAATAATTATTTTAGCAAAAATGTTTATTTTTAATTTACAATCTGTAGAAGCTATGAGAATAGAAAGGTTCAATTGTTTTGTGAAGCATCACAGCACAGTTGAAAAATATATGTCAAATAGAAATCTGAAATGAATGATGTTGATGGATTGATGGGAGGGGTTGAATGGAGCTGAAGGGTGGGACTAATAACAAGATAAACAATGTAAAACATATGGGGTCTGTAAAATGTATATAGGTTCAGAACTTTTGTGATATAGCACAGTTACAAATAGAAATAGAGGAAGGACTAAAAACAAAGTAAAAAAAACTATTAGACTGTCTGTAAAATGTGTATAAGATGAATAAATTTAAGGTAAAAGTCGAAGTGTTTATTAGTTTACTCCAATTGGGCGATCGGTGGTAGGGTTTGCGGGGAATAATAATAAAGGTATATTCTTTAAAAAAGTATGTATGTCTATATAGGTATGTGTATGTACTGTATATATGTGTATATGTATGCATGCGTGTATGGATATATATATTTACCCAAAAAATAAATGGGGGATTGGAAATGATGCAGACAATTACATTGATGGAAGCAATATTCTTTCCGCAATATTAAGCGGATCCACCCCCCAAAAAATAAATAAAAATAAAAATAAATTAAAAATAATGTAGAAAATAGTACTAGTAATAAAGTAGTAGTAGTAGTAATAAAGAAAAACCCTTGAATGAGTAGGTGTCCAAACTTTTTACTGGTACTGTACATCAGGGACATGTACATAGTGAACTTGTACACATTGTAAATATGAAAATAGAATATAGTGTGTGATGGAAATGTTTATGTTCGTGCTTTTCTATGAACTAATTTCTGTTCTCTTTGTGCTTTTCGAAAAAACAATTTCTGTGTTCATGCAAGTGACTGATGGAATGAATCCTCACAATCAGTATCTGCAATTTGGCAGTATGCCCAGAACCTTGTTTAGAGAAAGGATATCTCAGTTTCAAGGTCACAGCTTAGAGAGAAGAAGCCTCGTGAGGTATTGGTCTGTCACATGCATGACCCAGTATTGGTCGGTCACATGAATGAAGCAAACATTAATTATGAATTAATTATGAATGAATAAGCTATATAACTGCAAGTATAACTTGTCTGTATATAAGGGAACTGACAGGACTGCCCCGATAGAGCTCCTGACATATGTTCACTATGCTGCATCAAGTTTGTTGGAACCTCTCTAGCAAGCTGATAATAAACAATTATTAATTTAAGATTGACTTTGAGTGTCCCTGTGTTGCATTTCCACAACAAGTGTTAAAGAACGTGACCTACCGTCAATATCAAACTGAGAAGAATTTACATTCACGATCTCCCCCTATCTGCAAGCGCAACCAATGGCATAACACCTTGATATGTAAATTCAACCAGCAAATAGGAATACATAAACATTGAATACATATCTCTGCAGTGGCAAGTGGAAACATAACCAATCCTGTTACATATAGATATAAATTGCACAATATTATACATGTATTTTTTATGTATTGTTTTCTCTTTATTCCACACACCCTCCCTTCATCCACATACTATTTTATGACCCTAAACCCCGATTTTGTGTGAGGATAATGTTCCATACACTGATCTTTACAGGAAACCTACTGATCGTAACAGTTTGTTGATGGCTGATAGCTGTCACCTGCTTCCCTTGAAAAATAGTTTGCCCTACAGCCAATTCTGTCGAATCAAAATTATTTGCAAAAAACAATCAGGTTTCAACAGAAATATGGATGAGACACAAAGAAAAATCAAGGAGAGGGGGTACGAAATTGGTCAAATTAATACTGCCATTGAGAAAATCCAAAACAAATCGAGACATGATGCCTTTCAAGGACAGTCTCGCATAAAGAAGCATTCTTGCGTTCTTACTACCAAAGTGCTCTGAACAAATTAGAACGATGTAGATCCTTCAAACACCCCCAAACAGGGAAACAGACCCCAATAAAAGGCATTATCACGTGCTCCACTAAGGCAGTTATTTATCTTATATCTTGTCCTTGTGGTAAAAATGATGTGGGTAAAACGAAGCGCAAATTAAAAGTACTAATCTCGGAGCATTGTAGCACCATTAGGTGCAAAAACTCCACGTACCCAGTTGGGGCCCACGTTTTAGAAGCGAACCACTCGATTTCGTCCCTACAGTTATATTTGCATCAAACACGTCACCCTCTCTTCTGTCTAAAAGTAGACTTTGATCTGAAGTCATTGTTGTGATTTTGCTATTCCTTGTAAATGTTTGGAGCCAAATTGTATCTATGAACTTATGCTATGAAGAAATGTGGCTTGTCACCTAAAACCGTCACAAACTTTTACAGATGCACAATTGAGAGCATCCTGTCGGGCTGTATCACCACCTGGTACGGCAACTGCACCCCCATCAACCGCAAGGCTCTCCAGAGGGTAGTGAGGTCTGCACAACGCATCACTGGGGCAAACTACCTGCCCTCCAGGACAGCTACAGGACCCATTGTCACATGAAGGCCAAAAAGATAATCAAGGACAACAACCACCCGAGCCACTGCCTGTTCACCCTGCTACCATCCAGAAGGCGAGGTCAGTACAAGTGCATCTAAGCTGGGACCGAGAGACTGAAAAACAGCTTCTATCTCAAGGCTATCAGACTGTTAAACAGCCATCACTAACACAGAGAGGCTACTGCCTACATACAGACTCAATCATTGGCCACTTTAATAAATGGATCACTAGTCACTTTAATAATGACACTTTAATGTATAGATATCTTACATTACTCATATCATATGTATATACTGTATTTTATACCATCTATTGCATCTTGCCTTTGCCGCTCGGCCATCGCTCATCTATATATTTATATGTACATATTCTTATTCCATCCCTTTACATTGTGTGTATAAGGTAGTTGGTGTGGAATTGTTAGATATTACTGCACTGTCGGAACTAGAAGCACTAGCATTTCGCTACACTCGCATTAACATCTGCTAACCATGTGTATGTGACCAATAAAATGTGATTTGATTTATACATTTCTGTTTTTAATATGGTCTATTTTATATGTTCTATTTATATCTGTAAATTAACCAATGATATCAAGCCACACCCCGCCATGATTACAGACACCTGTGTGTGTCCTTTGACACGATTTAAACTTGTGACCCGTAGTGTTTGTCATTATACCCTGGTGAAGACACCTTGTCTGTTGAAACGTTGGTTATTAGGTTATTACATTATTGCATCTGAGCTTCTAGAGTGTGCAGCTCTCCTTTTATTTTTCAAGTGTTCTACTCTGCTAGCCAGCACATAAACTCAGCAAAAAAAGAAACGTCCCTTTTTCAGGACCCAGTCTTTCAAAGATAATTTGTAAAAATCCAAATAGCTTCACAGATCTTCATTGTAAAGTGTTTAAACACTGTTTCCCATGCTTGTTCAATGAACCATAAACAATTAATGAACATGCACCTGTGGAACAGTTGTTAAGACACTAACACAGGTTAGTAACATTAACATCTTACATTAAGGGCACAGTTATGAAAACTTAGGACTGAGGGCTTGTAGGCCTGTTGTAAGGCAGGTCCTCAGACATCACCAACAACAATGTCGCCTATGGGCACAAACCCACCGTCGCTGGACCAGACAGTACTGGCAAAAAGTGCTCTTCACGGACAAGTTGCGGTTTTGTCTCACCATAGGTGAGACGTTCGAAGGAATGACCGTTATACCGAGGCCTGTACTCTGGAGCGGGATCGATTTGGAGGTGGAGGGTCTGTCATGGTCTGGGGCGGTGTGTCACAGCATCATCGGACTGAGCTTGTTGTCATTGCAGGCAATCTCAACGCTGTGCATTACAGGGAAGACATCCTCCTCCCTCATGTGATACCCTTCCTGCAGGCTCATCCTGACATGACCCTCCAGCATGACAATGCCACCAGCCATACTACTCGTTCTGTGTGTGATTTCCTGCAAGACAGGAATGTCAGTGTTCTGCCATGGCCGGCGAAGAGCCCGGATCTCAATCCCATTGAGCATGTCTGGGACCTGTTGGATCGGAGGGTGAGGGCTAGGGCCATTCCGGTAGCGTAGCCTAGTGGTTAGAGCATTGGACTAGTAACCGGAAGGTTGCAAGATCGAATCCCCGAGCTGACAAGGTACAAATCTGTCGTTCTGCCCCTGAACAAGGCAGTTAACCCACTGTTCCTAGGCTGTCATTGAAAATAAGAATTTGTTCTTAACTGACTTGCCTAGTTAAATAATGGTAAAATAAAAAAAACAAAATTCCCCCCAGAAATGTCCAGGAACTTGCAGGTGCCTTGGTGGAAGAGTGGGGTAACATCTCACAGCAAGAACTGGCAAATCTGGTGCAGTCCATGAGGAGGAGATGCACTGCAGTACTTAATACAGCTGGTGGCCACACCAGATACTGACTTACTTTTGATTTTGACCTCCGCCCTTTTGTTCTGGGACACATTATTCCATTTTTGTTAGTCACATGTCTGTGGAACTTGTTCAGTTTGTCAGTTGTTGAAACTTATGTTCATACAAATATTTACACATGTTAAGTTTGCTGAGAATAAATGCAGTTGACAGTGAGAGGATGTTTATTTTTTTGCTGAGTGTATATACAGTATTTATATTAAAATTACTGTTACGCACGCCTCTAGTAAGAGGGAATGCAACACCCTGCTACAACTCAACATGGTGTGAAAGAGGTATGGACTGTAGGTGTCAGTAGGGATGACAAAAAGGCAGAGAATACCATTCACAAGGAATTTATTCCTTCCAACGGTAAGTTTGGGGAAAAGGGGCTGGACGGAACCAAAGCAAAGAAAGTAAATATTAAAGTCCCCTCTTACTTTACCTGCCTACCCACTACTTGCCTAACTAGCACCACCTGGTGCACTAACCAAAATACAGGGGATGGTCCACCCAGGTCTTTCCTAGTGTGCATAGACAGTAAACTACTACAGGTTATGTATGCCCGCGGGCCTCTTGCCTAAGCACTCCCTAGGTGCCTTCCCCTTCGGGAACAAATTAAACAGAATAACACAAATAAGTTCAATAATCAAAACACTGCGTCCTATTGACACACAACAGACAACCAATCAGCTCCCTCAGCAACAACGAACACAGTATATACCAAATTTCTTAGTAACAGCCAACATGCTATAGCCATCAGCCTCCTCTCAGCAAATATCTCTCTTTTGCGCAACAGAACACTGGCTTATATAGCTTTGGGGAGTCGGAAATTGGAGACAGCTGCGTCCTGACGAGGGGGCGGGGTCAGCTCTCCAATTAGCAATGGGGGCCGACCAATCAGCTGCTTGGGGTATTTCAGGAGGTCATTTCCTGAAATACACACATGAAAATACACAAACCACAACACAGAAACTGGGGAACGTAACAATTACATACATTTTAAAGGAGAATAATTAAAATGCGATACAAAAATCCATCTTAAAAATGTAACACAAAACACAACAAATAAACAGCTAAACATAAAACAAAAACACATTAAGGGTTTTACTAAATGAAAAGCTTCATAGCATCAATAGATTTCATAGCCTTCTTACAGCCCACTGGGCACACACTGGTTGAATCAACATTGTTTCCACGTTTTTCAACGAAATTAGGTCAAACCACGTAGAAAAGACACTGAATGAAGGACTGTGCGCAGTGGGAGAGCATATTTTAATGTGTCAGTAGCCTAAATTGAATTCCCTGAGTCTATCTTATTTGCAACGTCGCACACCACTGATCGAAGTCTAGCAATCCCGATGAGAAACAGACAGAACAGAGCTTGAACCAGCAACCCTGACGTTAATGGGCAAGTGCACTACCACCTGTACCATTTAGGTCCAGATCTCTACACACATACAGGCTATACTTTACTTGAATATACTAGATTAAAAAGAAGGGACAGTGCATCGAACTCAGTCCTTACCAGGTATCATTTGAATTGATTGAGATGGTTATTTCTTGATCTTATTTTGCAAATCCTCTTTGTGTGGATGGGAAATTATACCCACAATATGGACAACTGGAACTTTAATTATAGGCATCTTGCACAGCTGTGTAAATATACAATTATCACATTGGCAAGCTTTCATAATTGTATAGACACCTGTTTCCCTCGCCTCCATTTAACACCTATGGATTGTTCGCCCTCATCTCTTGCACACCAGTCTCGTTTGTTTGCTGTTTCCATGGACGCACGGCGGCTAGGTCAAATAAGTACACCAAGAAACAACATGTCCCACAATGCAGTTTGGATGCGGAAGAGAAGGAAACAACTTCCAGTTGATCGGCATTAGCGTCACGGCAGCAGCGTTAGTGTCCGGGGAGCAGCATTAAGACTTCCGGTTTTCTGATTTTGCCTTCAAAATAAAAGTAAAACGCTATGTGTATGATACAATATCAAAATAAATTGCAGCTTTGCATAGGGCATAATGTTAAAATAATGTTACAAAATTATAACTACATCGGGGAAATATCTAAACTAAAGATAATTACTACTTTATATAAGATACATTATATTATAAGGTGGAGCACATTGAGAAATGGCTGGAGCTTAAGTAAATTAATGTAAAGAAAATTATATTCTACAGACCCGACTGATCTTGCAATGGAATCTATATATGGTGTTATTTTTTGGATGACTGTGGTCTACCCAGCAGCCCTTTCTACTCCACCCATTCCATTGGTCCCAATGCAGGGCTCCCGAGTGGCGCAGCATTCTAAGGCACTGTAACTCAGTGCACTACAGTCCCTGGTTCAATTCCAGGCTGAATCACATCTGGCTGTGAATGTGAGTCCCATAGGGAACCACACAACTGGCCTAGCATTGTCTGGGGTAGGCTGTCATTGTAAATAAGAATTTGTTCTTAACTGACTTGCCTAGTTAAATACAATTTTAAGATTGCACTGTAGGCCCAGGGGCGGATATCCCGGGGGGGACGGGGGACACACGACCCCCCCATCCTGGGAAAAATATGATTTGTCCCCCCCAATATATCACTGAAACATAACTATGTAATTTAAATAATATTAATAATACGCAATGAAAGCAATTGTGCTGATTATAGACACTTAATAGCTTGTTTTTAAGTTTCAAAAGATTGCGACCCCCCCCACCCTTTGCCTCACAATGGTTTGATCCACTGCCAGTTCCTTAGCTTGCGAGGTAACGTAGAGGTCGTATCTACTGTCTGAAAGGCACTCGATGCCCGTAACTGACGTGAGGTTAATCCAGTCAATCGCGCACACACACTAGCTGAATATGCAGAGCTAGCGCGCAAATATTAACTATTAAGCTAGCTAGTACCTATTCCATTTATGTGGCGTCGTCAAAGATGGAATCTTTGCTATCGTCAATTTATTCCAAGATCAGCATGCAGATGATGTAAGTTAGTGCTTCAAAGTCCCTGTGATAAGGTTAGCGATAAACTGAACAGAACTACACTCTCTTCTACCATTGTTTTAAATATATTTAATGGTCTCGTTGCAAAAGCTAAATTGTCGCAAGGGAACTTTTATTTATATATTTTATTTCACCTTTATTTAACCCGGGTAGCAAAGATTATAGCAAACACCACTGAATTGGTGTTCGCTAGCTTTGCAAATTCAGCTATTGTTAGAAGCCAGCCAATATGAAACAAACCATTAAAATTACAAAAGGTTGCAGCATATGTTGTGTAAATGGTGAACTCATACAGCTGTCAACTCTTGTCACTGCAATCCGTTTCACATTTGCTAGCTACCTTTTAGATCGAAGCCCATATAGAATGATAGAAGATAAGATGATAGAAGCCCATCTCCTACTGTAAATAACCTACATACTGTGTGTGTGTAGCCAACCAGGTAGAAAAATGGCAGAAAAATGGCAGAAAAAAGACGGACATCAGAGTATTTTTCAGTACACCAAAACGCAAAGTAAGAACCCTAGTAGCCTAATATCTCAAAGACTAGTTGATAAAATGTTCATAAGAAAGAAATGAAATTCTAATGGAAATGTTTCACAATGATGTCATTAGGCAGAGCAGGCAACAGATGGCACACAGACAGCAGAGTTGGGGACAGATATGCAGGGACAGACTGGCAGAGACAGGGAGTCTCAGGTAAGTTTGTTGAGTCTTTGTTTGGCAACATTATGAAAGGTTCTCAATTTTTTTGACTTGTAAAATAGGAACATAATTGGAAAATGCCATGGATACCCCCACTCTCAACTTAAACTGGTGACTGAACTAAGATTTTTTAAAGGCAATGGTATTGCTGTTGTGATTAGTTGTGTAGTTTTGGGTACCGGTAGTTAGGAGTACGGCAAACACCTTATTTCTTTGGTCCCTCAATATACATTTCCATATTAAACGTAGGCTATGTGTTACAGCACTACTTTTGGTGTCCCCCTCAGGAATTGCTCTTGAGAAAATGTAATGTAATTGTCCCCTCAAAAGTTTATATCAGATTTTCGCCCCTGTGTAGGCCTATACGTTACATATTGTCTTATATAGAAAAAACTTTTCTATGTGCCGATGTAAAAGTGTTGTTGGGAATACTCAGTAGGGTTTGTAGAATCTATACGTAGTGTCATTTCATGGGACTTTGAATAATGCAGAGTGTTGCTGGACTTTTACTCCATACATTCCATTGGCCACAATATGAATCACTGTATATGAAATACTCTGTATTATTGAGAGCCCCATGAAATGACACCATATATACATTGTACAGACCCTACTGAGTATTCCCTACAACACCTTTACTGTGGCACCCAGAATAGTTTTTTTGCTGTACAAGCCTATATGTATTCCATATACAGTGATTCGCATTGTGGCCATTCATTTGAACTTGGAACATGTTTTAAAACCGACATTTAATGCAAATGTCACTTAAATATGAATAAATAAGATTCATTGTTAATGTTTAGCTAATTACATTTCATATATCATGAATAAATACAGGTTATTTACACGGTTCTACTATTACGTGGGGGACTTTTATTTTGACAAACTTCAAAATTCCATGACCAGGATGTACCTTTTCAGTGTTTCTGACGAGCCGCTGATATGATCGGCTGACAGTTCATTCGTGTTGTTGTTTTGCTCGCTAGCAAGCGTATCTAACGAAGTAATTTAGGGTGGCTAGCTTGCTAACAGTCTAAATTGGTGTTATACTGTGGTTAATTTTCAATGTGTTTCTCGTAGATTTAAAAAGTGGTATAGTTACACATGTTTATTTGACTAGTCGTGATATCAAAAGAGCTGTCACTCCTATTTAGCTCTCGTGCAGGATGACTTCTCGGCGACCGGACAGTTTTGATGGCTTAGGTTACAGAGGTAGAGATGATCCTGCTTATAGTGGGGGCTACAGTGGGAGGTCATTTAATAATTCCTCTAGTGTGGACCTGCAGAATTGGGTAACAACACCGCCAGATATTCCAGGTAGCCGAAATTTACATTTTGGTGAACGCACGCCCCAATTTGAGGCGGCCCCTGCAGCACCTGGTGCTGAAGATGCTCTGCCCACGGCTCCTCCATCCGGTAGGGGACATCATTTCAGCAACGCTTACCATTTTCATTCACAACAATGACGACGAAATCGTCACTGTGTCATTCATGAGTGTTTGAGTGTGAAATCACTGAACTTTCAACAAGCTAGCTAGCTAGGCCTGAGAGTAGTAGAGTCAGTGTCAACAATTTGGACTTTACATTACCGACAGTAACTTATGCGACATACTTCAACTTTAGCGTAACGTTACGTGTCTTGGTACCAGAAAAATACGTTTAACTTTCTTTGACTTCGCCCTGAAATCCACGTTTACAATCAGTTACCATTCATATAAATTATTCCTGTGCAGGATAGGGATTCAATGACATTAAAGTACAAAAACACTGACGAGAGCACAAACTACTGTAGGCCAAGCCTGGATCTCTGTTTTTAAACTGTTTTATGAGACTCTGTTCTTGATTGCATGTACTATTGCGCTGATACAATCCAACCAACTCATATCCAAACATGTCCAGAATTTGAACAGACTGACCACCATTTATGGGTTCAGACAATACCCTACAGAGAGAGAGGGAGGGAGTGTAGTGTAGGCCTACAGTAGGTGCATTGGATGTCTTCACAAGTGGTAGGCCTGATTACCAACAACGATGAGACAGCCTAAAGGGAGGAGGAAAATAACCTGTCCCTCAACGTCAACAAAACGAAAGAGCTGATTATGGACTACAGGAGACAGCAGAGAGAGCACTCCCCCATCCACATCAACAAGTATGCAGTGGATTGGGTAAACAGTGAAGAGGCAACTCCAGGATGCTGGCCTTCTAGGCAGAGTTCCTCGTTCCAGTGTCTGTGTTCTTTTGCCTGTCTTAATCTCTTTTTTGTTGTTGTATTTTTCACCCCTTTTTCTTGGTATCCAATTGGTAGTAGTTACAGTCTTGTCTCATCGCTGCAACTCCCGTACAGACTCGGGAGAGGCGAAGGTCAAGAGCCATGCGTCCTCCGAAACACAACCCAACCAAGCCGCACTGCTTCTTGACACAATGCCCATCCAACCCGGAAGCCAGCCGCACCAATGTGTCGTAGGAAACACCGTACACCTGGCGACCGTGTCAGCGTGCACTGCGCCCGGCCCGCCAAAGGAGTCGCTAGTGCGCGATGAGACAAGGATATCCCTGCCGGCCAAACCCTCCCTAACCCAGACGACTCTGGGCCAATTGTGCGCCGCCCCATGGGCCTCCCGGCTGCGACAGAGCCTGGGCTCAAACCCAGAATCTCTGCGATGCAGTGCCTGTGACCACTGCGCCACGCCTTAATCTTTTATTTTATTTTTATTGGCCAGTCTGAGATATGGCTTTTTCTTTGCAAGGCCAGCCGGAGTCGCCTCTTCACTGTTGACATTGAGACTGTTGTTTTGCAGGTACTATTTAATGAAGCTGCCAGTTGAAGCTGCAGCTTAATGAAGCTGCCAGCTGCCTGTCTGTCTCTCAAACTAGACACACTAACGTACTTGTCCTCTTGCTCAGTTGTGCACCGGGGCCTCCCACTCTATTCTGGTTAGAACCAGTTTGCTGTGAAGGGAGTAGTACACAGCGTTGTACCAGATCTTCAGTTTCTTGTCAATTTCTCGCTTGGCCTTCATTTCTTAGAAGAAGAATAGACGGACGAGTTTCAGAAGAAAGGTGTTTGTTTCTGCCCATGTTGAGCCTGTAATCGAACCCTGACGAGTTAAAGAAGAAAGATCTTTGTTTCTTGCCATTTTGAGCCTGTAATTGAACCACAAATGCTGATGTTCCAGATACTCAACTAGTCTAAATGTAACAGTGTAGGCTCCGTCCCTCTCTTCACCCCAACCCGGGCTCGAACCAGGGACCCTTGCACACATCAACAACTGACACCCACCGAAGCGTCGTTACCCATCGCGCCACAAAAGCCGCGGCCCTTGCAACGCAAGGGGAAACCCTACTTCAAGTCTCAGAGCGAGTGACGTCACCGATTGAAACGCTATTAGCACGCACCACCGCTAACTAACTAGCCATTTCACATCAGTTACACTCACCCCCCGTTTGACCTCCTCCTTTTCCACAGCAACCAATGATCCGGGTCAACAGCATCAATGTAGGTTCCGTCCCTCTCTTCGCCCCAACCCGGGCTCAAACCAGGGACCCTTGCACACATCAACAACTGACACCCACCGAAGCATCGTTACCCATCGCGCCACAAGAGCCACGGCCCTTGCAACGCAAGGGGAAACCCTACTTCAAGTCTCAGAGCGAGTGACGTCACCGATTGAAACGCTATTAGCGCCACACCACCGCTAACTAACTAGCCATTTCACATCGGTTACATAAAGAAGGCCAGTTTTATTGCTTCTTTAATCAGAACAACAGTTTTCAGCTGTGCTAATATAATTGCAGAAGGGTTTTCTAATAATCAGTTAGCCTTTTAAAATTATAAACTTGGATTAGCTAACACAGCGTGCCATTGGAACACAGGAGTGATGGTTGCTGATAATGGGCCTATGTAGATATTACATAAAAAATCTGCCATTTCCAGCTACAATAGTCATTTACCACATTAACAATGTCTACACTGTATTTATGATCAATTTGATGTTATTTTATTGGACAAAAAATTTGCTTTTCTTTCAAAAAGAAAGACTTTTCTAAGTGACCCCAAACTTTTGAACAATAGTATGTGTATATTTATATATTCCAGTCTCTAACATTGCTCGTTCTGATATTTCCGATAATAATCTGTGTATTGTTTTTTATTTTATTGCTAAGTATTACTGCACTGTTGGAGCTAGAAACACAAGCATTTCGATGCACCTGCAAATCTGTGTACACAACCAATAACATTTGAGGGGGGTTTGCGTGTCTTGGTGACTTTACACCTCCGACTAATACGTGTGCTTCCCCCCAGTGAGGCTGTGACCCTTGCAGGATACTTTATTCTCTGCTTGTTTGTTAACAATAAACACAATTTGAAGAGTCTATTTCTCAGCTACTTAGCCTATGATGCTCAAAATATTGAGTGACTTGCGTGACTATGACTTAATTATGTATAACAATAAGTAAGGTTTTCCATTAAATGCTGTTAGATATTCATTCACATGTATATGTTCTTTCTCTTTCAGAGCAGTTGAACCGATTTGCTGGATTTGGTATCGGGCTTGCAAGGTAATTCAATGTTTCAGTAATTCAGTGGTAGTTCAGTAGTAAAGAGATGACTGTGATCCTTGACTTCTAAAGGAAAGTAAACATTTACATTAAACAAACATTTCCGTCATTAAACATTATATATACATTATATATATATATATATATACAGCCAAAGTGTTTGGGAAAAGGAAAGCAGTAAGCCAATACAGTGCATTTGGAAAGTATTCAGACCCCTTGACTTTTTCCACATTTTGTTACGTAACAGGCTTATTCTAAAATGCTTTTTTTTTAAATTCCCCCTCATCAATCTACGCCATAATGACAAAGCAAATTTAGAAATGTTTGCTGATTTATAAAAAAACAAAAAACAACTGAAATATCAGATTTGCATAAGTATTCAGACCCTTTACTCAGTACTTTATTGAAGCACCTTTGGCATGGATTACAGCCTCAAGTCTTCTTGTGTATAACGCTACAAGCTTGGCACACCTGCATTTGGGGAGTTTCTCCCATTCTTCTCTGCAGATCCTCTCAAGCTCTGCCAGGTTGGATGTGGTGCGTTGCTTCACATATATTTTCAGGTCTCTCCAGAGATGTTCGATTGGGTTCAAGTCCGGGCTCTGGCTGGGCCACTCAAGGACATTAGGAAGCTTGTCCCGAAGCCACTTCTGCATTGTCTTGGCTGTGTGCTTAGGGTCGTTGTCCTGTTGGAAGGTGAACCTTCACCCCAGTCTGAGGTCCTGAGCTCTCTGGAGCATGTTTTCATCAAGGATCTCTCTACTTTGCTCCATTCATCTTTCCCTCGATCCCATTCCCTGCCGCTGAAAAACATCCCCACAGCATGAGGCTGCCACCACCATGCTTCACCGTAGGGATGGTGCCAGGTTTCCTCCAGACGTGACGCTTGGAATTCAGGCCAGAGAATCAGACCAGAGAATCTTGTTTCTCATGGTCTGAGAGTCCTTTAGTTGCCTTTTGGCGAACTCCAAGCGGGTTGTCCTGTGCCTTCTACTGAGGAGTAGTTTCCGTCTGGCCACTCTACCATAAAGGCCTGATTGGTGGAGTGCTGCACAGATGGTTGTCCTTCTGGAAGGTTATCCCATCTCCACAGAGGAACTCTGGAGCTCTGTCAGAGTGACCATCAGGTTCTTGGTCACCTCCCTGACCAAGGCCCTTCTCCCCTAATTGCTCAGTTTGGCTGGGCGGCCAGCTCTAGGAAGAATCTTGGTGGTGCGAAACTTATTCCATTTAAGAATGAATGAGGCCACATTATCCTTGGGACCTTCAATGCTGCAGACATTTTTTGGTACCCTTCGCCAGATCTGTGCCTCGACACAATCCTGTCTCGGAGCTCTACGGACAATTATTTTGACCTCATGGCTTGGTTTTTGCTCTGACAGGTGTGTGCCTTTCCAAATCATGTCCAATCAATTGAATTTACCACAGGTGGACTCCAATTAGGTTGTAGAAACATCTCAAAAATGATCAATGGAAACAGGATGCACCTGAGCTCAATTTCGAGTCTAATAACAAAGGGTCTGAATACTTGTGTCAATAAGCTATTTCTGTTTTTATTTGTCATAATTTTGCTAAATAATCTATAAACCAGTTTTCGCTTTGTCATTATGGGATATTGAGCTTTTTTTAAATTTCATTTTTTTTCGAATAAGGCTGTAATGTAACAAAATGTGGAAAAAGTCAAGGGGTCTTAATACTTTCCGAATGCACCGTATGTACAGTGCATGGTTGGCTGAGAGAAAGTGATGATAAAATGATTGTGGGGGCTGTCTTGTTAGACTTCAGTGCTGCTTTTGACATTATCGATCGTAGTCTGCTGCTGGAAAAATGTATGTGTTATGGCTTTACACCCCCTGCTATATTGTGGACAAAGAGTTACTTGTCTAACAGAACACAGAGGGTGTTCTTTAATGGAAGCCCCTCAAATATAATCCATTTTGAATCGGGAATTCCCCAGGGTAGCTGTTTAGGCCCCTTGCTTTTTTCAATTTTTACTGACGACATGCCACTGACTTTGAGTAAAGCCAGAGTGTCTTTGTATGCGAATGACTCAACGCTATACACGTCAGCTACTACAGTGACTGAAATGACTGCAACACTCAACAAAGAGCTGCAGTTAGTTTCAAAGTGGGTGGCAAGGAATAAGTTAGCCCTAAATATTTCTAAAACTAAAAGCATTGTATTTGGAACAAAACACTCACTTAACCCTAAACCTCAATCTTGTAATAAATAATGTGGAAATTGAGCAAGTTGAGATGACTAAACTGCTTGGAGTAACCCTAGATTGTAAACTGTCATGGTCAAAACATATTGATACAATAGCTGAGATGGGGCGAAGTATGTCCATAATAAAGCATTGCTCTGCTTTCTTAACAACACTTTCAACAAGGCAGGTCCTACAGGCCTTTGTTTTGTCGCACCTTGACTACTGTTCAGTCGTGTGGTTAGGTGCCACAAAAAATGACTTAGGAAAATTGCAATTGGCTCAGAACAGGGCAGCACGGCTGGCCCTTGGATCTACACAGCGAGCTAATATTAATCATATGGATGTCAATCTCTCCTGGCTGAAAGTGGAGGAAAGATTGACCTCATCACTACTTTTATTTATAAGAGGTATTGACATGTTGGTATTGGTCTTCCCTGTGGCTCAGTTGGTAGAGCATGGTGTTTGCAATGCCAGCATGGTGTGTGCAACGCCAGGGTTGTGGGTTTGATTCCCACGGGGGGCCAGTACAAAAAGAAAAAATAACAAAAAAAATTCATGAAATGAAATGTATGCATTCACTACTGTAAGTTGCTGTGGATAAGAGTGTCTGCTAAATGACTAAAATGTAAATGTAATGTTGAATGCACCGAACTGTCTGTCTAAACTACTGGCACACAGCTCGGATACCCGTGTATACCCCACAAGACATGCCACAAGAAGTCTCTTCACAGTCCCCAAGTCCAGAACAGACTATGGGAGGCACACAGTACTACATAGAGCCATGACTACATGGAACTCCATTCCACATCAAGTAACTGATGCAAGCAGTAAAATTCTATTTAAAAATAAACAGATTAAAAAAACACCTTATGGAACAGTGCAGCAGTGAAGCAACACAAACATTGGCATAGACACATGCATACACACACATACACACAATAACATACGCACTATACATACACCTGGATTTAGTACTGTAGATATGTGGTAGTGGTGGAGTAGGGGCCTGAGGGCACACAGTGTGTTGTGAAATCTGTGAATGTATTGTAATGTTTTTAAAATTGTATAAACTGCCTTTACTCTTCCTGGGGTCCAGCAAAATTGATGCTGCTTTGGCAGCAGCTAATGGGGATCCATAATAAATACAAATACAAATGTACAGTGCCTTCAGAAAGTATTCATAACCCTCAACTTATTCCACAATTTGTTTTGCTACAGCCTGAATTCAAAATGGATGTGAAAACAATCGGATTTAATCCATCTACACACATTATGCCATAATGACAAAGTAAAAACATGTTTTTAGAAATGTTTGCTAATTTATTGAAAATCAAATACAGAAATATCACATTTACAGAGTGAAAAGAAGAGAACCTGTACAGAACAAAAATATTTCAAAACATGCATCTTGTTTGCACAAGGCACTACAGTAATACTAAAAAAGGAATTCACTTTTTGTCCTGAATACAAAGTGTTATGATTGAGGCAAATCCAATACAACACATTACTGAGTACCATTCTCTATATTTTCAAGCATACTGGTGGCTGCATCATGTTATGGGTATGCTTGTAATCGTTAAGGACTAGGGAGTTTTTCAGTTAAAAAAAATTAAACAGACTGGAGCTAAGCACAGGCAAAATCTTAGAGGAAAACCTGGTTCAATCTGCTTTCCAACAGACACTGGGAGATGAATTCACCTTTCAGCAGGACAAAAACCTGAAACACAAGGCCAAATCTACACTGGAATTGCTTACCAAGAAGACAGTGAATATTCCTGAGGCCGAGTTACAGTTTTGACTTAAATCTACTTGCAAATCTATGCAAGACCTGGAAATGTTTGTCTAGCAATGATCAACGACCAATTCAACAGAGCTTGAAGAATTTTGAAAAGAATAATGGGAAAATGTTGCACAATCCAGGTGTGGAAAGCTCTTAGAGACTTACCCAGAAAGACTCACAGCTATAAAAGCTGCAGAACATGCTGTGCTTCTACAAAGTATTGAGTCGGGTGTGAATACTTATGTCAATTAGTTAGTGTTGTGGAGTAACTACAATGTTGTTGATCCATCCTCAATGTTTTCCTATCACAGCCATTAAACTCTGTGACTGTTTTAAAGTCACCATTGTCCTCATGGTGAAATCCCTGAGCGGTTTCTTCATCTCTGGCAACTGAGTTAGGAAGGACGCCTGTATCTTTGTAGTGACTTGGTGTTTTGATACACCATCCAAAGTGTATTTAATAAATTCACCATGTTCAAAGGGATATTCAATGTCTGCTAAATCTCAATTGAATCAATTTTAAAATCAGGCCATAACACAACAAAATGTGGAAAAAGTCAAAGGGTGTGAATACTTTCTGAAGGCACTGTGTTCACACCATGTCTTCTTCTTCCAGTCTCTTTACTGAAAATGTCCTGGCTCACCCTTGCATTGTGTTTCGTCGTCAGTGCCAGGTAAGCCTACAGTCAGCCATGCAGTATATGCCACAATTCACATGTTCAGAGTCTGTATGTGTTCCATCCTTAGGCTTTGGTGTAATCTGTTGATTCAAATCTTTCTACATTACAGTAAATAAATCCTCATGGGTGTATCACAGTTGCCCATTAGAATGCTACTTAAGGTTTTACCTCCAGTGTGCTTGAAGTAAGTATTTAATGAACTAAGTTGAAGTAAATAGTAATAATAAATAAATCATTCTTAATTCTGTTTGTTTGTGGCATCCAGGTCAATTATCACGCCAGGTGCTACCATCTTTCCCCATTGACTGCTGTCAGTGTGATGTATAATGTCACCAAGAGTCAGGTAATAAATGCTTTTCACAAACCCAAAACCCAACATTCACAAATAGGCCTAACTAATATCACAACAAAAAAATGTTCAAAAGATGTTGAAAATGTGAATTTTGGGCTAACATGTTTTAATGCCGGTATATTGTTGTGAATTGTCTGCTTGCAGGGTCCTAAGGCCTTATGGAAAGGAATGGGCAGCACCTTTGTGGTACAGGGAGTCACATTGGGAACAGAAGGCATCATAAGTGAATGCACTCCACTACCACGGTATGCGTTTACTGTTGGAGGATATTTGAGACAAGAAAACTAGCCAATGGGAATATTGCCTATATTAGTCATTGCCTTTAGTCATCGCCTGATCGCCCACCATATCTTTGACAAGACTTTGACAAACAAAAATAAAATGTTTGTATTGCTGTTGACAAAAATCGAGCACAACATCAATAGCGAGTCATCCTTTTAAATGGCGTTAGGTGTCAAACTTCCACTCACAATGTGGCCTCTAGCCACTACCATAACATGCTGGAGGTGGGTGATTATACTCAGAGAGGCCATATCTATCAGCTCCCAAGGGTTCCAGTGAGATGATCACAACGTTCCAGTACCAAAATCGAAGACCTCTAACAGCTTTAAATGAATGGAGAAAAAAACGTCATGAAACAAAACTATAGAGTATACTTCAACAATAAGTGTTCAAACAAGACAATAATTAGTTTAAACCAGTCTTTTTTTATTCTTAAAAATCAGAATCATGTTAAATCACCTTGTTTGAACATATGAAATAAATGAACACTGTTACTTACCTGGTACCATGAATAGAGGACTGACTATGCTTGTTTGTTTGTTCAGAGAACTCTCCCACAAATGGAACCCCAAGCAAGTTATTGGGCATTTGGTTCTGAAAGGGTAATAACATTTATTTTCTTTCCTAAATAATGAATGGTTTTATACTGTAAAAAGTAGTGACTTACAAGTATCAGTATGGTAAGTGATAATTTAATTGAGTGCATATTCATACGTATAAAAAAGTGTGCAGGGTAATAGAGAAGGGACTTTACATTTAGTAGCTGCTGTTATCAGATGGTGCTGATATCTTTATTTCAGTAGAATGCTTTGATCTTATGACCAGTCATTGTGTATGTCTCCTTTTTACAGTTTGACTTGTGTGGTTGCCATGCCATTTTACTCAGCAAGCCTCATTGAAACTGTGCAGGTGAGTGTGTCCACACTTCATACTTACTGTATATGAATGATGATCCCTTTGTGGTCTGTTGTATTTTGGCTGTCCTTATCTTGTCCATCTGTATCTTCTATAACTCCCCTTCACTTTCTAACTGACTTTGGATGAGTTTCCCAACAACATAAAGATAATCTTGAGTGTGAAGATCATCGTTCGTCCATTGTCTAATAAAGATAAATATGACTTTTTTTGCGAATCTCAACCTTTAACAGTATCAAAGAATCAGTAAATGTATCCATTCCTTCACAGAGCTGGTGTTTTCAATCCAAACACACATGCAGAGATAATTTCAGATCATTCTGTATTAACCATGAAATATGCGCCACCCATAGTATCCCTTTTTGTGTGTCCCCAGAGTGAGATCATCCGGGACAACCCTAGCATCCTGGACTGTGTGAAGGAGGGTGTGGGCCGGGTCATGGGAATGGGCGTCCCCCATAGCAAGCGCCTGCTGCCCCTGTGGGGTCTCATGCTCCCCACAGTGCTCCACGGGGTCCTCCACTATGTGGTGAGCTCCACCGTGCAGAGGTTGGTTCTTTTCCTCCTGCGCCGGAAGAGTCCGGCCAAGCAGCCCGTGGACGGCTCGGAGACGGTCCAGACCATGCTGGATGCCTACTTCCCAGAACTCATGGCTAGTTTTGTGGCCAGTCTGTGTGCCGACGTCCTCCTCTATCCGCTGGAGACGGTGATGCACAGGCTCCACATCCAGGGAACGCGCACCATCATCGACAACACGGACCTGGGCTTTGAGGTCCTGCCCATCAACACGCAGTATGAAGGCATCCGGGACTGTGTAAATGTGATCCGGCGAGAGGAGGGAGCCCTGGGATTCTACAAAGGCTTTGGCTCCATCGTGGTGCAGTACTCGCTACACGCCGCCGTGCTGCAGATCACCAAGGTGATCTATTCCACCTTGCTGCAAAACGCTTAAAGAAAAACAATGCAAAATATTCCTAAATGTTAGTTTGACTTGGTGGTTGCCCCTTTGATACCCTGTTTTTTTTCATTCCAGTCTGGGTTGTGCTCATTCTGGAAAATGTTGTCATTTTCGAATAACTAAAATACCAAAAGATGGCTTGATTATTTTTTCTGTCCAGAAGCACATTTCGAGTGTTTTGCAGAGAATGGTGTCCTTAATTGTCACCACTTCCACTGTGTCACAAAGCACTGAATAATGATATGTACTATGACGCATGGAATCAATAAATATCCGCAATGGTCATAGAAGGAAATACACTTAACTTGCATCTGTCAAACTAACTCATCCTGGCACCATTTATGTGAATTATCAGTCAGTAGTCTTCTCTGCAAATCACACGTTTTTTCTGGTATATCTCATCTGAAAGGATCTAACTTCTACATTGTATGAATGTGACAATTTGTTGCTTTTGTGTTTGTGTTAGCACTAGCAGAGGATGGGTTGTGCCAATTTATCCAGAAATGTATGTACAGAAAGTCTTTCAATTATTATTTGCTTTACAAGTGATAATGTATGGGTGTAGGTATCGGTAGCGGTGCGTGGGTAAAATCACTGGAGAAGCCAGAAAAAAAATCCATATTACAACCTATGTGTTGCTATGTAACCTGTTAGTTCATATGCCTTGTGACTGTGATATATAGGCCTAAAGGCCGAGACAATAAGAAGACACAGTGGCAGAATAAATTCAACCACACCTTTGTTTCATCACAACCGGAGAGCAACCTCTGTCCGGTGAAGATCAGAATTGCCTTCATAATCAGGCCAGTACAGAGAATTAAGTAAAACCACAAGTCCAGATCCCCATCCATGGCTAATTTAGGAAAGCGCTAATTTTAGCTAGCTAGCCACCGGCTGACAATAACACAACCAGATGCAACAGTTCAAGTTGTTTCTGCCAATGACGTCTGCTCTGAATGCGATTTGATAGGAGTGACACCAAATCCAAACTGGATCCTTTGACACTTTTTTTGGTGTGCCAGGACCATTCACAGTTGAGCTCACTCAGTTTAGCTCAACGCTGATTGGCTATTATTTTATACTTTTCTTTTATCAAGGGAGGCCAAATGCTTGTTGGCTTCCCTTGCATTCAATGCTAAGGGCGGCAACAATGTCAAACTCTTTTGGACCAGAGAGAATCAGATAGATGGCCTACACATACAGAGACAGAGGGGTGCTGTTTCATTCACTCGGTTTGCTTTGAGATACTTTTGTATAGTGGATGTGGACACACCTTCAAATTAGTGGATTCGGCTATTTCAGCCTCACCCATTGCTGACAGGTGTATAAATTCGAGCACACTGCCATGCAATCTCCATAGACAAACATCGATAGTAGAATGGCCTTACTGAAGAGCTCAGTGACTTTCAACGTGGCACCGTCATAGGATGCCACCTTTCCAACAAGTCAGTTCGTCAAATTTCTGCCCTGCTAGAGCTGCCCTGGTCAACTGTAAGTGCTGCTATTGTGAAGTGGAAACGTCTAGGAGCAACAACGGCGCAGCAGCGAAGTGGTAGCCCACACAAGCTCACAGAACGGGACCGCCGAGTGCTGAAGCACATAGCACGTAAATATTGTCTGTCCTCGGTTGCATCTCTCATTACCGAGTTCAAAACTGCCTCTGGAAGCACAATAACCGTTTGTTGGGAGCTTCATGAAATGGGTTTCCATGGCCAAGCAGCCGCACACAAACGGAAGTTCAGCATGTGCAATACCAAGCGTCGGCTGGAGTGGTGTAAAGCTCGCCGCCATTGGACTCTTGAGCAGCGGAAATGCATTCTCTGGAGTGATAATCACGCTTCACCATCTCGCAGTCCGACGGACGAATCTGGGTTTGGCAAATGCCTGCAGAACACTACCTGCCCCAATGCATATTGCCAACTAAAGTTTGGTGGAGGAGGAATAATGGTCTGGTGCTGTTTTTCATGGTTCGGGCTAGGCCCCTTGGTTCCAGTGAATGGAAATCTTAATGCTACAGCATACACTGACATTCTAGATGATTCTGTGCCTCCAACTTTGTGGCAACAGTTTAGGGAAGGCCCTTTCCTGTTTCAGCATGACAATGCCCGTGCACAAAGCGAGGTCCATACAGAAATTGTTTGTTGAAATTGGTGTGGAAGAACTTGACTGGCCTGCACAGAGCCCTGACCTCAGCGCCATCGAACACCTTTGGGATGAATTATAATGCTGACTGCGAGCCAGGCCTAATCGCCCAACATGAGTGCCCGACCTCACTAATGGTTTTGTGGCTGAATGGAAGCAAGTCCCCGCAGCAATGTTCCAACTTCTAGTGGAAAACCTTCTCAGAAGAGTGGATGCTGTTATAGCAGCAAAGGGGGGGACCAACTTCATATTAATGCCCATGATTTTAGAATGAGATGTTTGATAGGCAGGTGTCCACATACTTTTGGTCATGTAGTGTACTTCAATCTAGTTGACATTGTAAAGATTTATCTGTCATCTCTACCTCCTTTGCAGCTCAAAGAGGCACCAGTGAGAAAATACAATTCAAAAACAAGAAAAATCAGTGGAAATTATTTTTTCAGTTTGACCGGTTGTAAGGAAAGAGAGCTGTGAAAATGACCCAACATGTTCAATATTTCAGCTAGGCTTGGAAGCATATTTTATGTGTTTGAAATATCATCTTTTATGAGGCTGATAAACATTTTTTTATTTAACTAGGCAAGTCAGTTAAGAACAAATTCTTGTTTTACAATGACGGCCAACAAACATAACCTCATTCTCATTCATATGGAATGAGATGTTCAACAAGCAGGTGTCCACATACTTTTGGTCATGTGTACATTCAGCCTCTTGCGAATTAAAAAGAGCATTATGAAACACAGCGAGACCAAAGGGGAAAAAAAAGATTTTTTCTTGGTCAATTTTTTTGGGAAGCCTGGCTTACTTTGGCATCCATGAATACACGCCACTGGTAGGTATGCATCAAGTTGTTCACATTTTTGGTATCCACAGAGTACATTACGTTACAAATGAACAGTACATTTATGAACAATTCAAAGGTATGTAGTGCGAGAGTAGGAACATGAACAGATTTATGAGAATGAGTGATTGAGTTTAGGGTTTATAAAAAATTGAACTGCCTCTTGTGAATGTTTTAGGACCTTACGGAGCTCAGAGTAGGGAAATGTATAAGATCATTTGTTCATCGCTTGAGAACCTTGCTGAAAATAAATGTCAGACATATTCTTTGCTTTTGTATATTTGAACAATGAGTTCTCCAATGCAAAGGATGGCGGCAGCGAGAAGTAGCTGGTTTCCAACTGAACACCAAATTCAGTGGGAAACCAACCAGCATTCAGATCATTTACAGTGCCTTCAGAAAGTATTCATACCCCTTGACTTATTCCACATTGTATGTTACAGCCTGAATTCAACATTTTCTAAATATATATTTTTTCACCCACACACAATACCCCATAATGACAAAGTGAAAACATGTTTTTAGAAATGTTTGCACATTTATTGAAAATTAAATACAGAAATATCTCATTTACATAAGTATTCACAACCCTGAGTCAATACATGTTAGAATCACCTTTTGGCAGCGATTACAAAGTCTCTAAGAGCTTTGCACACCTGGAGTGCACAATATTTGCACATTATTATATGAAAAATTCTTTAAACTCTGTCAAGTTGGTTGTTGCTCATTGCTACTGTAGACAACTATTTTCAAGTTTTGCCATAGATTTTCAAGCCGAATTAAGTCCAATCTAAATAGGCCACTTGGGTATATTTGGCCTTGTGTTTTAGGTTATTGTCCTGCTGAAAGATTAATTTGTCTGTTGGCAAGCAGACTGAACTAGGTTTTCCTCTAGGATTTTGCCTGTGCTTAGCTCTATTCCATTTATTTTTAGCCTAAAAAACTCCATAGTCTTTGCCGATGACAAGCATACTCATAACATGATGCAACCACCACCACCCTTGAAAATATGATGAGTTGATATTCAGTGATGTGCTGTGTTGGATTTGCCCCAAACATAACTTTTTGTATTCAGGACATAAAGATCATTTCTTTGCCACATTTTTGCAGTTTTACTTTAGTGCCTTATTGCAAACAGGATGCATGTTTTGGAATATTTTTATTCTGTATAGGTTTGCTTCTTTTCACTCTGTCATTTAGGTTAGTATTGTGGAGTAACTACAACATTGTTGATCCATCCTCAATTTTCTACTATCACAGCCATTAAACTCTGTAACTGTTTTAGTCAACATTGGCTTCATGGTGAAATTCCTGAGCGGTTTCCTTCCTCTCAGGCAACTGAGTTAGTAAAAGACGCCTGCATCTTTGTAGTGACTGGGTGTTTTGATACACCATCCAAAGTGTAATTAATAACTTCACCATGCTCAAAGGGATATTCAATGTCTGCTTTTTTATAAAAAAATTTTTATTTACTAATAGGTGCCCTTCTTTGTGAGGCATTGGAAAACCTCCCTGGTCTTTGTGGCTGAACCTGTGTTTGAAATTCACTGCTCGACTGAGGGACCTTACAGATAATTTGTATGTGCAGGGTACAGAGATGAGGTAGTCATTCAAAAATCATGTTAAACACTTATTGTCCATGCAACTTATTATGTGACTTGCTTAAGCACATTTTTGCTGCCTAACTTTAGGCTTGCCGTAGCAAAGGGGTTGAATACTTATTGACTTAAGACATTTTAGCTTTTCATTTTTAATTCATTTGTAAACATTTCTAAAAACATAATTCCACTTTGACATTATATTGTGTGTAGGCCAGTGACACGAAATCTCAATTTAATCCATTTTAAATTCAGCCTGTAACACAACAAAATGTGGAAAAAGTCAAAAGGTTTGAATACTTTCTGAATGCACCGTACCTCAGAGCCATACAGTGCATTCGGAAAGTATTCAGACCCCTTCACTTTTTCCACATTTTGTTATGTTACAGCCTTTTGCTAAAGTTGATTAAATTGTTTATTTCCCTCATCATTCTCTCTTTGACTTGCCTAGTTAAATAAATGTTAAATAACAATAAATAAATACAAATCAATCTACACACAATACCCCATAATGCCAAAGCACAAACAGATGTTTTTAAATGTTTGCAAATGTATAAAAAATAATGAACTGAAATATCACATTTACATAAGTATTCAGACCCTTTACTCAGTACTTTGGCAGCGATTACAGCTAAGTATTCTTGGGTATGACGCTACAAGCTTGGCACACCTTTATTTGGGGAGTTTCACTCACTCTTCTCTGCAAATCCTCTCAATTTCTGTCAGGTTGGATGGGGACCGTCACTGCATAGCTATTTTCAGGTCTCTCCAGAGATGTTCGATGGGGTTCAAGTCCGGGCTCTGGCTGGGCCACTCAAGGACATTCAGAGACTTGTCCTGAAGCCACTCCTGCGTTTTCTTGGCTGTATGCTTAGGGTCGTTTTCTAGTTGGAAGGGGAACCTTTGCCCCAGTCTGAGGTCCTGAGCGCTCTGGAGCAGGTTTTCATCGAGGATCTCTGTACTTTGCTCCGGTCATCTTTCCCTCAATCCTGACTAGTCGCCCAGTCCCTGCCGCTAAAAAACATCACAGCATGATGCTGCCATGCTTAACCGTAGGGATGGTATTGGCCAGGTGATGAGCGGTGCCTGGTTTCCTCTAGACGGGACACTTAGCACTCAGGCCAAAGAGTTTAATCTTCGTTTCATTAGACCAGAGAGTCTTGTTTCTCATGGTCTGAGAGTCCTTTAGGGGCCTTTTGGCAAACTCCAAGTGGACTGTCATGTGCCTTTTACTGAGGAGTTGCTTCTGTCTGGCCACTACCATAATGGCCTGATTGGTGGAGTGCTGCAGGGATGGTTGTCCTTCTGGAAGGTTCTCCCATCTCCACAGAGGAACTCTGGAGCTCTGTCAGAGTGACCATTGGGTTTTTGGTCACCTCCCTGACCAAGGCCCTTCTCTCCCGACTGCTCAGTTTGGCTGGGCGGCCAGCTCTAGGAAGAGTCTTGGTGGTTCCTAACTTCTTACATTTAAGAATGATGGAGGCCACTGTGTTCTTTGGCACCTTCAATGCTGCAGACATGTTTTGGTACCTTTCCCCAGATCTGTGCCTCGACACAATCCTGTCTCGGCGCTCTACGGATAATTCCTTCGACCTCATGCCTTGGTTTTTGCTCTTAAAAAAAAAATATATATATTTCACCTTTATTTAACCAGGTAGGCCAGTTAAGAAAAAGTTCTCATTTACAACTGCAACCTGGCCAAGATAAAGCAAAGCAGTGCGACAAAAACAACAACACAGAGTTACACAGGGGATAAACAAACATACAGTCACAATAGAAAAATCTGTATACAGTGTGTGCAAATTAAGTAAGGAGGTAACGCAATAAATAGGCCAATAGTGGCGAAGTAATTACAATTTAGCAATTTACACTGGAGTGATATATGTGCAGATGAGGATGTACAAGTAGAAATACTAGTGTGCAAAAGAGCAGAAAAACAAAAACAATTATGGGGATGAGGTAGGTAGTTAGTTGGATGGGCTATTTACAGATGGGTGTGTACAGCTGCAGCGATCGGTAAGCTGCTCTGACAGCTGACGCTTAAAGTTAGTGAGGGGATATAAGTGTCATGTCAGCTCCCCCCCTTCCCCCCCGGCACTTGAGGGCGCCAGGGTGCCCTGCATCGCGCACTCCTATCATCCATTACGCACACCTGCCTTCCCTCGTCATGCGCATCAGCGATATTGGACTCACCTGGACTCACTCATCACCTGTTATTACCTCCCCTATATTTGTCAGTTCCCTTGCTCTGTTCTCTGCTGCTGCATTGATTGTCTTTTGTTTGTGTTACCTGTTTGCTGACGCTGTTCCTGTCTCGTTCCATGTTCGTCATTTATTACATGTTTTACTCCCCTTACCTGCTTCGTCTCTCCAGTGTCATTCCATGTGACAATAAGTTTCCAACTTCAGTGATTTTCGCAATTCGCTCCAGTCATTTTCAGCAGAGAACTGGAATGAAAGGTGGCCAAAGAAGGTGTTGGCTTTGGGGATGACCAGTGAAATATACCTGCTGGAGCGCGTGCTATGGGTGGGGGTTGCTATGGTGACCAGTGAGCTGTGATAAGGCGGAGCTTTAGTTAGCAAAGACTTATAGATGACCTGGAGCCAGTGGGTTTGACAACGAATATGTAGCGAGGACCAGCCAATGAGAGAATACAGGTTGCAGTGGTGGGTAGTATATGGGGCTTTGGTGACAAAATGGATGGCACTGTGATAGACAGCATCCAATTTGCTGAGTAGAGCGTTGGAGGCTATTTTGTAAATGACATCACCGAAGTCAAGGATAGGTAGGATAGTCAGTTTTACAAGGGTATGTTTGGCAGCATGAGTGAAGGAAGCCGATTCTAGATTTAATTTTGGATTGGAGATGCTTAATTTGAGTCTGGAAGGAGAATTTACAGTCTAGCCAGACACCTAGGTATTTATAGTTGTCCACATATTCTAAGTCAGAACCGTCCAGAGTAGTGATGCTAGTCGGGAAGGGCGGGCGCGGGCAGCGATTGGTTGAAGAGCATGCATTTCGTCTTACTAGCGTTTAAGAGCAGTTGGAGGCCACAGAAGGAGTGTTGTATGGCGTTGAAGCTCGATTTGGAGGTTTTTAACAGTGTCCAAAGAAAGGCCAGATGTATACAGAATGCGTAGAGGTGGATCAAAGAATCACCCGCAGCAAGAGCGACATCACTGATTTATACAGAGAAAAGAGTCGGTCCGAGAATTGAACCCTGTGGCGCACCCATAGAGACTGCCAGAGGTCCGGACAACAGGCCCTCCGATTTGACACACTGAACTCTATCTGAGAGGTAGTTAGTGAACCAGGCGAGGCAGTCATTAGAGAAACCAAGGCAGTTGAGTCTGCCAATAAGAATACGGTGATTGACAGAGTTGAAAGCCTTGGCCAGGTCGATGAAGACAGCTGCACAGTACTGTCTTTTATCAATGGCGGTTATGATATCGTTTAGGACCTTGAGCGTGGCAGAGGTGCACCTGTGACCAGCTCGGAAACCAGATTGCATAGCGGAGAAGGTACGGTGGGATTCTAAATGTTCGGTGATCTGTTTGTTCACTTGGCTTTCGAAGACTTTAGAAAGAGGGCAGGATTGATAAAGGTCTGTAACAGTTTGAGTCTAGAGTGTCTCCTGTGGTGGTTAATTTTTTACTATCAAATGAGGAGAGACAAACTTATCACAGAAGTCAGAGTTATACTTAAACTAAATCTTTAATCACTTATTAATAAGGGAGCAGATCAATACAACGCACACATATAAAGTGAATCGATTGAGTGCTCTACTATAATGATGGCTGGTCATGGCTGGTCGACGATTCACGCTCAGATGATTCGTTGAGAGCCCCGAGACAAAAGTACAAAGGTCTTTTATAGCCAAGATACACCCCTTTCAACCTACATGACGAACAACAGATATATAGAATGGGTCACAAGGTTAAGATTTGTATGAAAGATACCTATAGTATATAGCAGACAGTATCTGCTGTGTCAACAGTTTCCATTGTGTAAAGACCAGTGTCTGGCCCCGTATAGAACAGAAACATTAACTCATGCTCTGGAATGCTCTTTTGGTTTAATCACCCAAAAGACATCGTAAATCTCCTGTCAGTGTTATCTCCCAGAGGCCCATCCTCAGTAGAACACCCACACAATAGTTAACAGAATACTATATTCTGTTGAATAAAACAACCATTTGATGCAATACAAGTATTATAACACAATCTTGCAATTTTCCACCATACTCTCCCTTTGAAGAGGGAGATGACCGCGGCATCTTTACATTCTTTAAGAATCTCAGACGATATGAAAGAGAGGTTGAACAGACTAGTAATAGGGGTTGCAACAATGGCGGCAGATAATTTTAGGAAGAGAGGGTCCAGATTGTCTAGCCCAGCTGATTTGTAGGGATCCAGATTTTGCCGCTTTTTCAGAACATCAGCTGTCTGGATTTGGGTGAAGGAGAAGCGCGGGGGGGGGGGGGGGGCTTGGGCCAGTTGCTGCGGGGAGTGCAGAGCTGTTGGCCGGGGTTGGGGTAGCCAGGTGGAAAGCGTGGCCAACCGTAGAGAAATGCTTATTGAAATTCTTGATTATCGTGGATTTATCAGTGGTGACAGTGTTTCCTAGTCTCAGTGCAGTGGGCAGCTGGGAGGAGGTACTCTTATTCTCCATGGACTTTACAGTGTCCCAAACCTTTTTGAAATTAGTGCGGCAGGATGCAAATTTCTGTTTGAAAAAGCTAGCCTTTGCTTTCCTAACTGACCGTGTGTATTGGTTCCTGACTTCCCTGAAAAGTTGCATATCGTAGGGACTATTCGATGCTAGTGCAGTACGCCACAGGGTGTTTTTGTGCTGGTCAAGGGCAGTCAAGTCAGGAGAGTACCAAGGGCTATATCTGTTCTTGGTTCTACATTTTTTGAAAGGGGCATACTTATTTAAGTTGGTGAGGAAAGCACTTTAACGTGCACTGTCAATGGTGGGACCATACATAGACAGGTGTGTGCCTTTCCAAATCATGTCCAATCAATTGAATTTACCTCAGGTGGACTCCAGTCAAGTTCTAGAAACATCTCAAGGATAATCAATGGAAACAGGATTCACCTGAGCTCAATTATCGAGTCTCATAGCAAAGGGTCTGAATACTTATGTAAATAAGGTATTTCATTTATTTTTTTGTAATAAATTTGCACAAATGTAAAAAAAAATGTTTTTCGGTTTGTCATTAGGGAGTATTATATGTAGATTGATAAGGAAAAAAATGTATTTAAACCATTTTAGAATAAGGCTGTAAAGTAGCAAAATGTGGAAAAAGTAAAGGGGTCTGATGAATACTTTCCGAATGTACTGTATATTTAGATACTGTTTGTCTCTGATTTACCTGAACTGTACACAGGCTATTGGAATTTAGGGCCTTTAATTGGTATATAAAATGTTCTATCCACACTAGTCTCATCTACCACTCGGCTCTACACATCCAAAGTTAAGGCAAGTAGATCTCTATTATTTCCCCAATAAAAAACATTTTGGAAATCAACATGTCATGTTCAAATCATATGTAAAAGGCCATTCAAAAAGTAAGCTATCAGCCATCATACACTAAGAAAAAAGGTGCTATCTAGAACTTAAAAGGGTTCGTCAGCTGTCCCCATAGAATAACCTTTGTTGGTTCCACGTAGAACCCTTTTTGTAAGGGAGCCATGAAGTATAGTGTGCTATAGATACCAAGGGATTTACCTGGGGCAGCTATATGTCAGGTGAGCAGAAGAGCAGCTCTCTCTCCAGGGGCGGCTAGATGAGAGAGGACTGTATGCTGGTCAAAGAGATGTTAGGGGTGCTTCAGGCTTCATGTGTTAGTCTGCCCAGTGCAGAATATGCCCAGATACACCAGACAGATCTCTTCATTGAGATAAAGTGATCTGGCTAAACGTATTAAAAAGAAGGAAACCCTCAAATGTCATTAATGAGAACAGTGTAGGCACTGCATTTTTTTGAAAAGTGAAATAATCTTTTAGATTTGATCAGTTTGTATGATAATGCTTTGGTCTGATTTCAGTCAGAGCTGTAACACTTGGCCACAGAGCACTCTACACTTGAATCACCAATGTGGACAGTGCAGACTTTAAATAAAATGAGTAGGTCATGTGGTTACTCTGAGATTCCATGAAATGCGGTGAATGGGCTAAGATATTTCTTCTTTGTTTGATGTAGTCTACTATGTTACATGAAGTTACCATTAGTTTACAGTATATGCAACTGTGATTCATACTGTGAGTCAGAGTTTATTTTGTGATTTGACATTAAGGGTTACGGGTCAAGTATCTTAGAGAGTATAAAAGAAGCCTGATCACCGAAAGGTTCAAAGGTCTCAAATTAACACAAAGATGAGCAAGGCACATTTGATTGGTAACTTGATTCAATTTTACAATTGATTGGTGACTGATCTGATTTGACAATTGATTGGTTACTGATCCAGTTTTAGATATTGGTCTGTGTATTGATTTCCTTCTTTGCAGGTTATGTCACACTGGCTTTTGCGGTACACCTTGTTCAGAGCATTTCGGCAAGGAATAAGGGATGTCTCTTAAAAATGCAGGATGTGGCATGGAATGATATCAGACCAAAATATAACATGGATGTAAGTCAGATTTCTAAAATAATATTTATTAGATTTTATTAATTATCTTGTTGATACTGTATATGGTCTGCACACTGCATGCACCCTGAGGTTTGAAACACCTAAGTGCTCTCTTTCACAGGCAATGTGGAAAACTAACTGTAGTGGGAAACCGATACAAAATAACAAGGTAAGCACTTAATACATTCTATTTGACTTGATTTAGACTAAACTATGTTGTTTGTTCAATGATAAACAGCACCATATTATACATTTCATTTCACTCTGCAACGAATCCAGACTGAGTGCATTTTCAAATGGTCTCGTTTCCTGAAATGGTCTCCTTGCCCGAGCGATGAAAAAAATGTTATGGAGGAATTGAGGGACAACGATATGGAGAAATTTAGGATGATACAATGTAGATTGGCATATTCTGCAAAGGCAAGTATTTTCATAATCTATCTGTCATATTTTCCATATGTGTCTATCATTGTTGTTATTGTGACAGACAGTAATAGTAAGGTGTTTGCTGTCAGATGAAGTGTTGTTTGATTGTGTGCTTGATTTTCACAGGTTCCAGAGTGTGAGCATCTGAAGGACAATCAGAGGCAGCCAAATCAAAATGACACATATCTGTGCAAGTTCTTG
Source organism: Salmo trutta (assembly GCF_901001165.1). Classification (NCBI taxonomy): domain Eukaryota; kingdom Metazoa; phylum Chordata; class Actinopteri; order Salmoniformes; family Salmonidae; genus Salmo; species Salmo trutta. The sequence continues at coordinate 53,423,104 of NC_042971.1, forward strand.
CAATGCTGGCAAATGTTTATATCTGCAAACCTAATTGATTGATTTTTTTATGGCCATATTTAAAACCAACTGCAGAAGAGCTGTTTGGTATTGTTTTTAAATAAAATATGAATGAACACTCTAATAGTTTATCATGCATTTTCTGTAAAATTACCTGTCGGAATACTTCAATTTCACCAAAGAAGGCTATGTGATTGCTTATTTTCAGATTCAATTTTTCAGATTCCATTTGTGCTTTTAAATATCTCATTTATGTTTTTTAAACACTTTATTAATAAACTTGCATTTGAGAAACACTGCAATACAGTCTTTTGATTTAGCTACACAAGAAAATATGGGGTGGGGGGATTCATTAATTCATTAATTTATTCCCAATTGACACACAAGGCCATATTTTGTACTATACCAATAATTTATCAGACATTTTTCAATATTTTGTTGATTCCTTTATTTGCAATAGAATAGAGACTGAGAGGCGTAACTTTATTAACTATATTGAGAGAAGTACTGTAATTATCTCAGGGAACTATAATCCCACAGAACAAACAATTCTCTTATATCCGGTCTATCGGACATATTGCAGTGTAACAATATGTGTTCATGCTTTGAAAACATTGAAGAACAACTACAGGAATACTCGGCCTCTCGTTTCAAATTCAGTCTACGATAAGGGTATCTACATTTTATAGAAAGTATTACTTGATGTACGCCATAGTCTAAAACATGCCTGTGGGTAGTAAAAAGGGAAGCGTTATATTCTCAGATTTTAGAGCATTGGGGCTGTATCGGAATCACATCCCACACGTGGTACGTTACCATAAGAAACACAGAGAATTCTACGCTGTGACAGCCGTGGGAAATTGTTTCCACACCTACAATGTAAGTGCCTATTATGTTGGTAAATGTAATGCTAAAGCTAGCTATTTACTTATCACATATACTTCACGTCAGTGGCACTCATAATACATTGCCTTTGCATGATGCAGGTTCGGCGTTATGGATGGGCCAGGTCCATCCTACCACACCAGCTTCTTGCCCTTTCAAATAAAATATTGATAATTTATTTGACCGAGAAGCGCACAGACAGACAGATGCATCAATCTCAGTTAAAGCGTCAGAGCGAGCGAAATAGCATCCCTCTTTTCTCAGTATATGTAAGACCATGCATTTGATGCTGTCTGGACCAAAAGAGTATTGAATGTCATACTATTTCTGGCCAGACAGCATCAGCTCCTTGGCATACAAATCAAACTTTATTTGTCACCTGCGCGGAATGTTTGGACCTTACCGTGAAATGCTTACTTACAAGCCCTTAACCAACAGTGCAGTTCAAGAAAGTTAAGAGAATATTAACCAAATAAACTAAAGTAAAAAATAATAAAAAGAAACACAATAAAGTATCAATACAGGGCATGTTTCGTGTTTAGCCACGCAGTCGTGGGTGAACAGGGAGTACAGGAGGGGACTAAGCACACACCCCTGAGGGGCCCCAGTGTTGAGGATCAGTGTAGCAGATGTGTTGTTGCCTACCCTTACCACCATGCTGTTGTGAGCCATGACCAGCCTTTCAAAGTACTTCATTCGCTACCGACGTGAGTGCTATGGGGCGGTAATCATTTAGGCAGGTTACCTTCGTTTCCTTGGGCACAGGGACTATTGTGGTCTGCTTGAAACATGTAGGTATTACAGACTTGGTCAGGGACAGGTTGAAAATGTCAGTGAAGATACTTGCAAGTTGGTCGCACATTCTTTGAGTACACGTCTTGGTAATCCGTCTGGCCCTGCGGCTTTGTGAATGTTGACCTGTTTAAAGGTCTTGCTCACATTGGCTACCGAGAGTGTTATCACATGGTCATCCAGAACATCTGGTGCTCTCATGCATGCGTCAGTGTTGCTTGCCTCGAAGCGAGCATAGAAGGCATTTAGCTCGCCTGGTAGGCTCTCGTCACTGGGCAGCTCGCGGCTGGGTTTTGCTTTGTAGTCCATAATAGTTTAAGCCCTACCCCATCCGACGAGCGCCAGAGCCGGTGTAGTAGGATTCAATCTTAATCCTGTATTGACTCTTTGCTTGTTTGATGGTTCAACTGAGGGCATAGTGGGATTTCTTATAAGCGTCTGGATTAGTGTCTCGCTCCTTGATAGCGACAGCTCTAGCCTTTAGCTCGATGCAGATGTTGCCTGTAATCCATGGCTTCTGGTTGGGATATGTACGTACAGTCACTGTGGGGACAACGTCGTCGATGCACTTATTGATGAAGCCGATGACTGAGGTGGTATACTCCGCAATGCCATTTGATACTACTTAATGTTAGATCCCTCACTTCAAAGGCAGTTATAGTCAATGAACTAATCACTGATCATAATCTTGATGTGATTGGCCTGACTGAAACATGGCTTAAGCCTGATGAATTTACTGTGTTAAATGAGGCCTCACCCCCTGGTTACACTAATGACCATATCCCCCGCGCATCCCGCAAAGGCGGAGGTGTTGCTAACATTTATGATAGCAAATTTAAATTTACCCCAAAAAAACAACGATGTTTTCGTCTTTTGAGCTTCTAGTCATGAAATCTATGCAGCCTACTCAATCACTTTTTATAGCTACTGTTTACAGGCCTCCTGGGCCATATGCAGTGTTCCTCACTGAGTTCCCTGAATTCCTATTAGACCTTGTAGTCATCGCAGATAATATTCTGATTTTTGGTGACTTTAATATTCACATGGAAAAGTCCACAGACCCACTCCAAAAGGCTTTCGGAGCCATCATTGACTCAGTGGGTTTTGTCCAACATGTCTCTGGACCTACTCACTGCCACAGTCATACTCTGGACCTAGTTTTGTCCCATAGAATAAATGTTGTGGATCTTAATGTTTTTCCTCATAACCCTGGACTATCGGACCACCATTTTATTACGTTCGCAATCGCAACAAATAATCTGCTCAGACCCCAACCAAGAAGCATTAAAAGTCATGCTATAAATTCTCAGACAACCCAAAGATTCCTTGATGCCCTTCCAGACTCGCTCTTCCTGCCCAAGGACGTCAGAGGACAAAAATTCAGTTAACCACCTAACCGAGGAACTCAATTTAACCTTGCGCAATAGCCTAGATGCAGTTACACCCCTAAAAACTAAAAACATTTGTCATAAGAAACTAGCCTTCCCTGTAGCTCAGTTGGTAGAGCATGGTGTTTGCAACGCCAGGGTTGTGGGTTCGATTCCCACGGGGGGCCAGCACAGAAAAAAAATGTATGAAATTGTATGAAATGTAAGTCGCTCTGGATAAGAGCATCTGCTAAATGACTAAAATGTAAAATGTAAATGTATACAGAAAATACACGAAAATACATGAGCTCTGAAGCAAGCTTCCAGAAAATTGGAATGGAAATGGCGCCACACCGAACTGGAAGTCTTCCGACTAGCTTGGAAAGACAGTACCGTGCAGTATCGAAGAGCCCTCACTGCTGCTCGATCATCCTATTTTTCCAACTTAATTGAGGAAAATAAGAACAATCCAAAATTTATTTTTGATACTGTCGCAAAGTTAACTAAAAAAGCAGCATTCCCCAAGAAAGGATGGCTCTCACTTCAGCAGTGATGAATTCATGAACTTCTTTGAGGAAAAGATCATGATCATTAGAAAGCAAATTACGGACTCCTCTTTAAATCTGCGTATTCCTCCAAAGCTCCGTTGTCCTGAGTCTGTACAACCCTGCCAGCACCTAGGATCAAGGGAGACACTAAAGTGTTTTAGTACTATATTTCTTGACACAATGATGAAAATAATCATGGCCTCTAAACCTTCAAGCTGCATACTGGACCCTATTCCAACTAAACTACTGAAAGAGCTGCTTTCTGTGCTTGGCCCTCCTATGTTGAACATAATAAACGGCTGTGTACCAAACCGGATGTGTACCAAACTCAATAAAAGTGGCAGTAATAAAGCCTCTCTTGAAAAAGCCAAATCTTGACCCAGAAATTATAAAAAAACTATCGGCCTATATCGAATCTTCCATTCCTCTCAAAAATGTTAGAAAAAGCTGTTGCGCAGCAACTCACTGCCTTCCTGAAGACAAACAATGTCCACGAAACACTTCAGTCTGGTTTTAGACCCCATCATAGCACTGAGACTGCACTTGTGAAGGTGGTAAATTACCTTTTAATGAAGTCAGACCGAGGTTCTGCGTCTGTCCTCGTGCTCCTAGATCTTAGTGCTGCTTTTGATACCATCAATCACCACATTCTTTTGGAGAGATTGGAAACCCAAATTGGTCTACATGGACAAGTTCTGGCCTGGTTTAGGTCTTATCTGTCGGAAAGATATCAGTTGTCGGAAAGATATCAGTTTGTCTCTGTGAATGGTTTGTCCTCTGACAAATCAACTGTACATTTCGGTGTTCCTCAAGGTTCCGTTTTAGGACCCCTATTGTTTTCACTATATATTTTACCTCTTGGGGATGTCATTCGAAAACATAATGTTACATTTCACTGCTATGCGGATGACACACAGCTGTACATTTCAATGAAACATGGTGAAGCCCCAAAATTGCCCTCGCTAGAAGCCTGTGTCTCAGACATAAGGAAGTGGATGGCTGCAAACTTTCTACTCTTAAACTCGGACAAAACAGAGATGCTTGTTCTAGGTCCCAAGAAACAAAGAGATCTTCTGTTGAATCTGACAATTAATCTGGATGGTTGTACAGTCGTCTCAAATAAAACTGTGAAGGACCTTGGCGTTACTCTGGATCCTGATCTCTCTTTTGAAGAACATATCAAAACTGTTTCAAGGACAGCTTTTTTCCATCTACGTAACATTGCAAAAATCAGAAACTTTCTGTCCAAAAATGACGCAGAAAAATTATCCATGCCTTTGTTACTTCTAGGTTGGACTACTGCAATGCTCTACTTTCCGGCTACCCGGATAAAGCACTAAATAAACTTCAGTTTGTGCTAAATATGGTAGCTAGAATCCTGACTAGAACCCAAAAATTTGATCATATTACTCCAGTGCTAGCCTCCCTACACTGGCTTCCTGTTAAGGCAAGGGCTGATTTCAAGGTTTTACTGCTAACCTACAAAGCATTACATGGGCTTGCTCCTACCTATCTTTCCGATTTGGTCCTGCCGTACATACCTACACGTACGCTACGGTCACAAGACGCGGGCCTACTAATTGTTCCTAGAATTTCTAAGCAAACAGCTGGAGGCAGGGCTTTCTCCTATAGAGCTCAATTTTTATGGAATAGTCTGCCTACCCATGTGAGAGACGCAGACTCAGTCTCAACCTTTAAGTCTTTACTGAAGACACATCTCTTCAGTAGGTCCTATGATTAAGTGTAGTCTGGCCCAGGGGTGTGAAGGTGAACGGAAAGGCTGGAGCAAAGAACCGCCCTTGCTGTCTCTGCCTGGCCGGTTTCCCCTCTTTCCACTGGGATTCTCTGCTTCTACCCCTATTACGGGGGCTGAGTCACTGGCTTACTGGTGTTCTTCCATGCCGTCACTGGGAGGGGTGCGTCACTTGAGTGGGTTGAGTCACTGACGTGGTCTTCCTGTCTGGGTTGGTGCCCCCCCTTGGGCTGTGCCGTGGCAGAGATCTTTGTGGGCTATACTCGGCCTTGTCCCGGGATGGTATGTTGGTGGTTGGAGATATCCCTCCAGTGGTGTGGAGGCTGTGCTTTGGCAAAGTGGGTGGGGTTATATCCTACCTGTTTGGCCCTGTCCGGGGGTTTCATCGGATGGGGCCACAGTGTCTCCTGACCCCTCCTGTCTCAGCCTCCAGTATTTATGCTGCAGTAGTTTATGTGTCGGGGGGCTAGGGTCAATCTGTCACATCTGGAGTATTTCTCTTGTCTTTTCCGGTGTCCTGTGTGAATTTAAATATGCTCTCTCTAATTCTCTCTTTCTCCTTCTTTCTTTCTCTCTCTCGGAGGACCTGAGCCCTAGGACCATGCCTCAGGACTACCTGGCTTGATGACTCCTTGCTGTCCCCAGTTCACCTGGCCGTGCTGCTGCTCCAGTTCCAACTGTTCTGCCTGCAGCTATGGAACCCTGACCTGTTCACCGGACGTGCTACCTGTCCCAGACCTGTTGTCCCAGACCTGCTGGAACCCTGACCTATTCACCGGACGTGCTACCTGTCCCAGACCTGCTGTTTTCAACTCTCTAGAGACAGCAGGAGCGGTAGAGATACTCTCAAAGATCGGCTATGAAAAAGCCAACTGACACTTACTCTTGTGCTGCTGACCTGTTGCACCCTCGACACCTACTATGATTATTATTATTTGACAGTGCTGGTCATTTATGAACATTTGAACATCTAGGCCATGTGCTGTTATAATCTCCACCCGGCACAGCCAGAAGAGGACTGGCCACCCCTCATAGCCTGGTTCCTCTCTAGGTTTCTTCCTAGGTTTTGGCCTTTCTAGGGAGTTTTTCCTAGCCACCGTGCTTCTACACCTGCATTGCTTGCTGTTTGGGGTTTTAGGCTGGGTTTCTGTACAGCACTTTGAGATATCAGCTGATGTAAGAAGGGCTATATAAATACATTTGATTTGATTTGATGAATACCGGAACATATTCCAGTCTGTGCTAGCAAAACAGTCCTGTAGCGTAGCATCCGCGTCATCTGACCACTTCCTTATTGAGTGAGTCACTGGTACTTCCTGATTTAATTTTTGCAGGGTGCTGTTTTGCTCACCCGGATGCTTTCTCCGGTGACATAGTTTCTGCAGATGAAGAGGCGAAGCTAGAGAGCTCACTCTTGCCAAAATCTATCCTAAATAAGCCCAATGCTTTTCAATGGGTAAAATATGGAGACTGCCTTCCCGCCTTTGGGACAAAGACTACCATTGTTAAGGCTGAGACAAGAGTATCTTATCATTTATATACAGGTCTCTAGATTCAGCCTCTTGCGAATTGTAAAGGAAAGTTGGCGTGTGCACAGTGGATGCTGAATTCAGTATTCCCTAAAGTAAATTGTTTCGCCAAAATTATGTAATTACACCTGTCTAAATAAAATAATTCAAAATACTTCATGAGGTAGCATGACTTAGCCACAGAGTATCATTAATAGCTGTGATTTGAAACAATCCACAAGTGTGTAGGCCTATGCCTCTTTGGGAAGCCTGCAATTTGGGTAGTAAATGTGACAACGGGTTTAGTTGACTGAGTTGCGGCTGTCAGTGATAAGCATCTAAAATATGTGTGAAGATAATATGTCTTGAGTATAAAATGTTGCAACATTAAGGGGAAGGGTGTGTGACAAAGATATGGTGCTTTTCTCTCCAGAAAGCATGAACTCAGCGCTCCAGAATGCACTCAATGTCTCCTACCAATTCTTGCGCATTGGTTGTTTTATTGTGTGAATTGTTTGCCCTTTTTTACACATTTGCAAAAAATTCTAAACCTGTTTTTGCTTTGTCATTATGGGGTATTGTGTGTAGATTGAGGAAAAAAACTATTTAATCAATTTTAGAATAAGGCTGTAACATAACATAATGTGGAAATAGTCAAGGGGTGTGAATACTTTCCAAATGCACTGTATAGACACACCGATGTGTTTTAATCAAATCAACTATATTCACTGAGCTTGTCTGATGCTTTAAGCACACTATTTGATTATATACAGTTGAAGTCGGAAGTTTACATACACTTAGGTTGGAGTCATTAAAACTTGTTTTTTAACCACTCCATAAATTTCTTGTTAACAAACTATAGTTTTGGCAAGTCGGTTAGGACATCTACTTTGCACTAGCGGTTCTGTGACAACAATTTTGGACCCCCTAGTGGCCCCCCTAAATGTGGAGTATGAAATAATTTTTACATAACAAATTTTGGCTATCGTTCTTTTTTTACATCCGTTATTAGACAGTGGCAGCGCGGAACATGAATTTAACCCACATATTTTCTAGATGGACGGCTTTAGATGGAACACAACAGTATCGTACCACATGCATCTGCATTATGAACATGGTCTTTTGCCTGCTAATGCCTGCAATGCAGTGAAGAAAATGATATGACAACAATAACGTCTAATGTAACTGGCCCCTCTAACAGTACAACTGGCCCCAGCTTGGCCCCCCCAGTTGAAATTAAGAACCGCCACTGCTACTTTGTGCATGACACAAGTAATTTTTCCAATAATTGTTTACAGACATATTATTTCACTTATAATTCACTGTATCAGTGGATCAGAAGTTTACATACACTAAATTGAGTGTGCCATTAAACAGCTTGGAAAATTCCAGAAAATTATGTCATGGCATTAGAAGCTTCTGATTTGAGTCAATTGGAGGTGTACCTGTGGATGTATTTCAAGGCCTACCTTCAAACTCAGTGCCTCTTATCATGGGAAAATCAAAAGAAATCAGCCAAGACCTCTGAAAAAACATTGTAGACCTCCACAAGTCTGGTTCATCCTTGGGAGTAATTTCCAAATGTATGAACGCACCATGTTCATCTGAACAAACAATAGTACGCAAGTATAAACACCATGGGACCAAGCAGCCGTCATACCGCTCAGGAAGAAGACGCGTTCTGTCTCCTTGATATGAACGTACTTTGGTGCGAAAAGTGCAAATCAATCCCAGAACAACAGCAAAGAACCTTGTGAAGATGCTGGAGGAAACAGGTACAAAAGTATCTATATCCACAGTAAAACGAGTCCTATATCGACATAACCTGAATGGCCGCTCAGCAAGGAAGAAGCCACTGCTCCAAAACCGCCATAAAATACTAGGGTTTGCAACTGCACATGGGGACAAAGATCCCACTTTTTGGAGAAATGTCCTCTAGTCTGATGAAACAAAAATAGAACTGTTTGGCCATAATGACCATCGTCATGTTTGGAGGAAAAAGAGGGAGGCTTGCAAGCCGAAGAACACCATCCCAACCGTGAAGCATGGGGGTGGCAGCATCATGTTGTGGGGGTGCTTTGCTGCAGGAGGGACTGGTGCACTTCACAAAATAGATGGCATTATGAGGATGGAAAATTATGTGGCTATATTGAAGCAACATCTCAAGACATCTGTCAGGAAGTTAAAGCTTGGTCGCAAATGGGTCTTCCAAATGGACAATGACCCCAAGCATACTTCCAAAGTTGTGGCAAAATGGCTTAAGGACAACAAAGTCAAGGTATTGGAATGGCCATCACAAAGCCCTGACCTCAAACCTAAAGAAAATGTGTGGGTAGAACTGAAAAAGCGTGTGCGAGCAAGGAGGCCTACAAACCTGACTCAGTTACACCAGCTCTGTCAGGGGGAATGGGCCAAAATTCACCCAACTTATTGTGGGAAGCTTGTGGAAGGCTACCCAAAATGTTTGACCCAAGGTAAACAATTTAAAGGCAATGCTACCAAATACTAATTGACTGTATGTAAACTTCTGACCCACTGGGAATGTGATGAAAGAAATAAAAGCTGAAATAAATCATTCTCTCTACTATTATTCTGACATTTCACATTCTTAAAATAAAGTGGTGATCCTAACTGACCTAAGACAGGGAATTTTTACTAGGATTAAATGTCAGGAATTGTGAAAAACTGAGTTTAAATTTATTTGTCTAAGGTGTATGTAAACTTCCGACTTCAACTGTAATTAGGACACACACATGACTAGATGGAGTCTGACCGCAATTGATTTTATTGTGGCAGCCTTAGACTTGCTGTGTTTAAAATGAAATAAAATAATAATAATTGACAGCGAGTGACTGTGTGACTAGCACCCGTTGTCTTTCTCTCCTCCCTGTTGCAGCGACCACAACAGAACATTAACAGTGTTTATTGCGCTGTCCGTGTTGCTGAAGCTGCAACATAAAATATATAATAAAGTGGTCAGATGGTCAGATGAAGCAGATGCTAAACTGCAGGACTGTTTTGCTATCACAGACTGGAACATGTTCCGGGATTCTTCCGATGGCATTGAGGAGTACACCACATCAGTCACTGGCTTTATCAATAAGTGCATCGAGGATGTCGTCCCCACAGTGACTGTACGTACATACCCCAACCAGAAGCCATGGATTACAGGCAACATTTGCACTGAGCTAAAAGGCAGTGCTGCCGCTTTCAAGGTGCTAACCCGGAAACTTACAAGAAATCCTGATTTGCCCTGCGACGAACCATCAAACAGGCAAAGCGCCAATACAGGGCTAAGATTGAATCTTATGTGGCAGGGCTTGCAAACTATTACAGACTACAAAGGGAAGCACAGGCACGAGCTGCCCAGTGACACGAGCCTACCAGACGTGCTAAATCACTTCTATGCTCGCTTTGAGGCAAGCAACACTGAGGCATGCATGAGAGCATCAGCTGTTCCGGATGACTGTGGGATCACGCTCTCTGTAGCCGACGTAAGTAAGACCTTTAAACAGGTCAACATACATAAGGCTGCAGGGTCAGACAGATTACCAGGACGTGTGCTCGGGGCATTTGCTGACCAACTGGCAGGTGTCTTCACTGACATTTTCAACATGTCCCTGATTGAGTCTGTAATACCAACATGTTTCAAGCAGACCACCATAGTCCCTGTGCCCAAGAACACAAAGGCAACCTGCCTAAATGACTACAGACCCGTAGCACTCACGTCAGTAGCCATGAAGTGCTTTGAAAGGCTGGTAATGGCTCACATCAACACCATTATCCCAGAAACCCTTGACCCACTCCAATTTGCATACCGCCCAAACAGATCCACAGATGATGCAATCTCCATTGCACTCCACGCTGCCCTTTCCCACCTGGAAAAAAGGAAGACTAATGTGAGAATGCTATTCATTGACTACAGCTCAGCATTCAACACCATAGTACCCTCAAAGCTCATCACTAAGCTAAGGATCCTGGAACTAAACACCTCCCTCTGCAACTGGATCCTGGACTTCTTGACGGGCCGCCCCCAGGTGGTGAGGGTAGGTAGCAACACATCTGCCACGCTGATCCTCAACACTGGAGCCCCCCAGGGGTGCGTGCTCAGTCCCCTCCTGCACTCCCTGTTCACCCACGACTGCATGGCCAGGCACAACTCCAACACCATCATTACGTTTGCAGACGACACAACAGTGGTAGGCCTGATCACAGACAACGACGAGACAGCCTATAGGGAGGAGGTCAGAGAGCTGGCTGGGTGGTGCCAGAACAACATCCTATCTCTCAACGTTACCAAGATTAAGCAGATGATTGTGGACTACAGGAAAAGGAGGACCGAGTACGCTCCCATTCTCATCGACGGGACTGTAGTGGAGCAGGTTGAGAGCTTCAAATTACTTGGTGTCCATATCACCAATAAACTAGAATGGTCCAAACACACCAAGACAGTTGTGAAGAGGGCACGACAAAGCCTATTCCCCCTCAGGAAACGAAAAAGATTTGGCATGGGTCTTGAGATCCTCAAAAGGTTCTACAGCTGCAACATCGAGAGCATCCTGACTGGTTGCATCCCTGCCTGGTACGGCAATTTCTCGGCCTCCGACCGCAAGGCACTACAGAGGGTAGTGTGTACGGTCCAGTACATCACTGGGGCTAAGCTGCCTGCCATCCAGGACCTCTACACCATGCGGTGTCAGAGGAAGGCCCTAAAAATTGTCAAAGACCCTAGCCACCCCAGTCATAGACTGTTCTCTCTACCACCGCATGGCATGCGATACCGGAGTGCCAAGTCTAGGACAAAAAGGCTTCCCAACAGTTTTTACACCCAAGCCATAAGACTCCTGAACAGGTAATCAAATGGCTACCCGCACTATTTGCACCCGTATTTTACGCTGCTGCTACTCTCTGTTTATCATATATGCCCAGTCACTTTAACTATACATTCATGTACATACTACCTCAATTGGCCCGACCAACCAGTGCTCCTGCACATTGGCTAACCGGGCTATCTGCATTGTGTCCCGCCACCCACCACCCGCCAACCCCTCTTTACGCTACTGCTACTCTCTATTCATCATATATGCATAGTCACTTTAACCATATCTACATGTACATACTACATCAATCAGCCTGACTAACCGGTGTCTGTATGTAGCCTCACTACTTTTATAGCCTCGCTACTGTATATAGCCTCGCTACTGTTTTTCACTGTCTTTTTACTGTTGTTTTTATTTCTTTACTTACCTATTGTTCACCTAATACCTTTTTTGCACTATTGGTGAGAGCCTGTAAGTAAGCATTTCACTGTAAGGTTGTATTCGGCGCACCTGTTGTATTCGGCGCACGTGACAAATAAACTTTGATTTGACATAATTACAGCCATTTCTGGCTGAAAAGTTCTGTTTCGAAATCGCTCATTTGTTTCGGAAAAATATTCCCTCAACCCTTGCTCTTTTTACGTGACACATGTATGCATTGCATGCGCGTGACCAATAGGGCCAGACCTATATCAAATCATAATGTTTACTGGTTGCTCAGGAGGTGAAGGGGGAATTTGTGGAATAAATTAGACTAGTTGTGGAAAATACTGGAGATCCAGAAAAATAATCTAAGGAGCAATGCATGCATATTATGTGTGCCAAACACGTACTGTTAGATTACAACAGGGGCGCAACTTTGGTTTTAGAAGTGTGGGACAATTATTATTATTTGTAATATTCAGTTGGATAACAGCCTACCCGATAGTTCGGAGGCGTCCGCATGGTCCTAAAGCACACCTTTTACCAGCCAAATTTGTGAAACTGTTTATCCGACATTACATTTTACATTTACATTTAAGTCATTTAGCAGACACTCTTATCCAGAGCGACTTACAAATTGGACATGTTGTGGTTGTGTGAGGCTTGGTGCTCACGGAATCAGTGAGCTATTAAACAAGCACTCAAACAGGCATCAGAAGCAGGATCTGAATTGCAATTTGTACAATCAATATGTTACAAATTGCAATTTGTACAATATGTTGCAAATTGCAATGAGTACAATATGTTACAAATTGCAATTAGTACAATATGTTACAAATTGCAATTCGTACAATATGTTACAAATTACAATTTGTTGTAGCTAATGTTAGGAATTAAGGGGTTAGGGATTAAGTTTAGGGTTAGGGAATGGAGATGGGATTGCTAACATGCTAAGTAGTTGCAAAGTAGCTAAAGCTATAATGCTAATGTTGTATGTGAGGAGATTTGAAAACGCAACCTTTGGGTTGCTAGAAGTTTTTTTGTATTTTTGCATTGTTATATGTAACCATACCAAACGTAACATATCATATTCATTTGAGTGTCCCGGTTTTACTTTTACTATGTCTAGTCTGAGACCAGTCTGCTAATTCTAATCTCTTAATCAAAGTGGTTATTTAGTGGTCCTAGTGGTGATCATCATTGGGCCTAGTTATCAGTAACCATAGAAATGACTTAAAAGAGTAAATTATCAGTTCACCTTTTTGCACAATCCATTGGCCATTCCATTGTTTTGTTTGGTGATGTCCATTCCATTGTTTTGTTTGGTGACGTCCATTCCATTGTTTTGTTTGGTGATGTCCATTCCATTGTTTTGTTTGGTGATGTCCATTCCATTGTTTTGTTTGGTGATGTCCATTCCATTGTTTTGTTTGGTGACGTCCATTCCATTGTTTTGTTTGGTGATGTTGTCAACTATTTGTCATATTGCAGGTCAAGAACCTTGGAATCGTTGCTGTCAGTAAGTAGGACGCACGCACATTTCCTGATTTGACATTACCATTCACAGCAGGACTTTCTGCCTACAGAAATCAACAACAAAATACATAGCTATCTCCCAAATCTGCCACTGTTTGCTCTTCCCAATGTGGGCATGTGTCAAGGATGGGCATACATCAGAAAGATTTGATTCGGTTGATGTATGTCAGAAGGTTTCCCCACTGTGTATAATGTCATGTCACTGAGTCTAGCTACCTTTTTATTAATTCAGCATTGTTACAGTTTCTAATATATAGCTATCAATGTTACCATTTGACAGTAGATTTATGGAATGTGTGATATTTTCTAAAGGTAATGCACTTCCAGAGGACATATCATACCTTGCAACTGATCGCATGCTGGTCTATGTTGCAAATGGGAGAAAAGTAACAGCATTTGCTAGGAACAAAGAGGTAAAGTAGCCATTCCTTCACTTATGATGAATAAACACTACATAACCAAAAGTTTGTGGACACCTGCTCGTCGAACATCTCATTCCAAAATCATGGTTCATTAATATGGACGGTGCCATGTTGAAAGTCACTGAGCTCTTTAGTAAGGCCATTCTACTGCCAACGTTTGTCTATGGAGATTGCATGGCGGTGTGCTCGACGTTATACACCTGTCAGCACCCATATACGGGTGTGGCTGAAATAGCCGAATCCACTAATTTGAGGGGGTGTCCACATACCTTTGTGTGTATAAATAGAGTATTATATCGAATACTTTATTTTACTGAAAATGATATTTGAAACTGTTTAGGCCGTCTACTTGTCATGACCTTCTCTGTCTGAAAAATACAGTACCAGTCAAAAGTTTGCACACACCTACTCATTCCATTTCTATTTTCTACATTGTAGAATAATAGTGAACACATCAAAACTATGAAATAACACAAAAACCATGAAGCGCTATGATGAAACTGGCTCTCATGAGGACCGCCACAGGAAAGGAAGACCCAGAGTTACCTCTGCTACAGAGGATAAGTTCATTATAGTTACCAGCCTCAGAAATTGCAGCCCAAATAAATGCTTCAGAGTTCAAGTAACAGATTAGAGGTTGACCGATTAATCGGAATGGCCGATTAATTAGGGCCGATTTCAAGTTTTCATAACAATCGGTAATCGGTATTTTTGGCCACCGATTTCCCGGTTTTTGTCTTAAATTATTATTATTTTTTATTTAACTAGGCAAGTCAGATTAAGAACACATTCTTATTTTCAATGACGGCCTAGGAACGGGGCTTAACTGCCTTGTTCAGGGGAGATTCGGGGATTCGTTTTTGCAACCTTCCGATTACTAGTCCAACGCTCTAACCACCTGCCTTACATTGCACTCCATGAGGAGCCTGCATGGCAGGCTGACTACCTGTTACGAAGCCAAGGTAAGAAGCAAGAAGCCAAGGTAAGTTGCTAGCTGGCATTAAACTTATCTTATAAAAAACTATCAATCTTAACATAATCACTAGTTAACTACACATGGTTGATGATATTACTAGTTTATCTAACGTGTCCTGCGTTGCATATAATCGATGTGGTGCCTGTTAATTTCTCATCGAATCACACCCTACTTCGACAAATGGGTGATGATTTAACAAGCGCATTTCCGAAAAAAGCACTGTTATTGCACCAATGTACCTAACCATAAACATCAATGCCTTTCTTTAAAATCAATACACAAGTATATATTTTTAAACCTGCCTATTTAAGTCGCTCTGGGTAAGAGCGTCTGCTAAATGACTTAAATGTAAATGTAAATGTAGTTAATATTGCCTGCTAACATGAATTTGTGTCACTTCTCTTGCGTTCCGTGCAAGCAGTCAAGGTATATACAGCAGTTTGGGCCGCCTGGCTCATTGCGAACTGTGTGAAGTCCATTTATTCCTAACAAAGGCCGTAATTAATTTGCCAGAATTGTACATAATTATGACATAACATTGAAGGTTGTGCATTGTAACAGGAATATTTAGACTTAGGGATGCCACCCATTAGATAAAATACGGAACGGTTCCGTATTTCACTGAAATAATAAATGTTTCGTTTTCGAAATGATAGTTTCCGGATTCGACCATATTAATGACCAAAGGCTCGTATTTCTGTGTGTTATTATGTTATAATTAAGTCTATGATTTGATATTTGATAGAGCAGTCTGACTGAGAGATGGTTGGCAGTAGCAGGCTCGTAAGCAGTCATTCAAACAGCACCTTTGTGCGTTTTGCCAGCAGCTCTTTGCAATTCTTCAAGCATTGCGCTGTTTATGACTTCAAGCCTATCAACCCCCGAGATTAGGCTGGTGTAACCCATGTGAAATGGCTAGCTAGTTAGCGGGTGCGCGCTAATAGCGTTTCAAACGTCACTCGCTCTGAGACTTGGGAATGGTTGTTCCCCTTGCTCTGCATGGGTAACGCTGCTTCGAGGGTGGCTGTTGTCGATGTGTTCCTGGTTCCAGCCCAAGTAGGAGCAAGGAGAGGGATGGAAGCTATACTGTTACACTGGCAATACTAAAGTGCCTATAAGAACATCCAATAGTCAAAGGTATATGAAATACAAATGGTACAGAGAGAAATAGTACTATAATTCCTATAATAACTACAACCTAAAACTTCTTACCTGGGAATATTGAAGACTCATGTTAAAAGGAACCACCAGCTTTCATATGTTCTCATGTTCTGAGCAAGGAACTTTAAACGTTAGCTTTTTTACATGGCACATATTGCACTTTTACTTTCTTCTCCAACACTTTGATTTTGCATTATTTAAACCAAATTGAACGTATTTCATTATTTATTTGAGGCTAAATAGATTTTATTGATGTATTATATTAAGTTAAAATAAGTGTTCATTCAGTATTGTTGTAATTGTCATTATTACAAATAAATAAATAAATAAAAATTGGCCGATTAATCGGCAGCGGCTGTTTTTGGGCCCTCAAATAATCGGTATCGGTATCGGCGTTGAAAAATCATAATCGGTTGACCTATAACAGACACATCTCAACATCAACTGTTCAGAGGAGACTGCGTGAATCAGGCCTTCATGGTCGAATTGCTGCAAAGAAACCACTACTAAAGGACACCAATAATAAGAAGAGACTTGCTTGGGCCAAGGAACACGAGCAATGGACATTAGACCAGTGGAAATCTGTCGTTTGGTCTGATGAGTCCAAATGTGCGATTTTTGGTTCCAACCGCCGTGTCTTTGTGAGACACAGAGTAGGTAAACGGATGATCTCCGCATGTGTGGTTCCCACCGTGAAGCATGGAGGAGGAAGTGCGATGGTATGGTGGTGCTTTGCTGGTGACACTGTCTGTGGTTTATTTAGAATTCAAGGCACACTTAACCAGCATGGCTACCACAGCATTCTACAGCGATACTCCATCCCGTCTGGTTTGCACTTAGTGGAACTATCATTTGTTTTTCAACAGGATATGACGCAACACACCTCCAGGCTGTGTAAAGGCTATTTGACCAATAATGAGAGTTATGGAGTGCTGCATCAGATGACCTGGCCTCCACAATCACCTGACCTCAACCCAATTGTGATGGTTTGGGATGAGTTGGACCGCAGAGTGAAGGAAAAGCAGCCAACAAGTGCTCAGCATATGTGGGAACTCCAAAGCTGTTGGAAAAGCATTCCAGGTGAAGCTGGTTGAGAGAATGCCAAGTGTGCAAAGCTGTCATCAAGGCAAAGGGTGGCTACTTTGAAGAATCTATAATATAACATATATTTTGATTTGTTTAACACTTTTTTGGTTACTACATGATTCCATGTGTTATTTCGCAGTTTTGATGTCTTCACTATTATTCTACATTGTAGAACATATTAAAAATAAAGAAAAACCCTTGAATGAGTATGTGTGTCCATACGTTTGACTGGTACTGTATATAAAATCAATATAGTAGATATAGCGCTAGCTGAGCTCACACACTGGCTTTAACCTAAATGTAGTCTTGATGATAGTGAATTACATTGATTCTACTGTTAGGTTCTTATTTGTCAGAGTAAATAACTCACGGACACTAGAGAAGCTTTAACCAAGTTTAATTCTTCCCAAAGGTTCTGTACAGCTGTATTCAGACAGCAAAACATTTCTCACCATCACAGTTATATACATCCCACTTTAGGACACTCCTCCTTCTCTCTCCAATCGTTACATCTTATGGTTCAACAGAAAGAAGGTAACCAGATACTTAACCCTGGTTACTCCCTTAAGGGGAACTGACCTCACCTCCTAACCTCAACCCCTCCTTCCCCTAGTCCACAGATGTCCATCTGTCTCCCCTATCTCAACCGTTGTTCTACTCCCTTCCACCCAACACATTCCAAATCTATCTGTCTTCCCACGGAGAACCATTCACTTCTGACACACAACCCAGTCTCTTTCACTCTTCCTATTCCAGGCTTCTTCTCTATCATTTATTTAATATCTCAATGTTCAAAGTTTAGCCGATTCCAACAGTACTAAACTGACTGAGACGTTGCGTCTATCCAGGTTGTCCACACGTACACTGGCCATGGAGCTGATGTTCACCTCCTGCTTCCTTTCGGGGATCACGTTATTTCTGTGGACAGGGACAATGTTGTCGTTGTCTGGGACGTGGAGTCAGAGGGTTGGTGTTGCAAAAGAATGCTTAACATAACATTGGGATAATATTTGATGCCATCTGTTCCAATAAACCTTGAGTAGAAAATGTTTTGGTTAAAATAATGATCAGTAGTACTTTTTTAGTTTTCCAATTTAACCAGTTCTTGTGAAGTGCATGAAATTGTGTTTTTCCCACAGAGGAGTACCTGCAGATAACATTTGACAAAGTGTCATTTGAAGTGTCTGCTTTAATGCACCCAAGCACTTACCTGAACAAGATCCTGTTTGGGAGTAGCCAAGGAGGTTTCCAGCTCTGGAATGTCAAGTCCAAGTACGGTCGTTCATGTAGAATTATAATTTAGTTATGAAATCTGTAAACTGACGGAAGGACAGCACAACCAAAGATCTGTAATGCACCTGACTTTGTTATAGTGTGCTTTATCAAAGTTTGGTCTTAAAATTAGGACAACTTGACATTGTCTGTACTCATTAAGTGGATTCCTTTTATTTGAGCAAACTCCTGTATACCTTCCCAGGATGGGCAGTAGGAGTCCCAGTGCTTCAGCAGGTTGGTTGGAGTATATTTATTCTCAAAGCTGAAACTGAATTAATACATATTTTTGTTGTTGAGGAATTGTCAGCCATACATATGTTCAACTCCTTTCACGTACTGTATAGAATGGTTAAGGTACTGTGTTGTTTCAAATATGACACCCCTTAAGGTCCTATATGGAACCAATTTTGGTTCAGTGAAGAAGAACCCCTGGGGGTTCTGATCAAAGAACCCTACAAAAGGGTTCTATATAGAACCTTTTGGGGTGCAATATATGAAGCAAGCAATAAAAACATTTATGGTTCAATCTAGAACCTTTTCTTCTAAGCATGTAGGGCTTATATACATCTCCATTGTATATCTAAGGGGGGCATGCAGTGCATTCGGAAAGCATTCAGACCCCTTCCACATTTTGTTACGT
Source organism: Salmo trutta (assembly GCF_901001165.1). Lineage (NCBI taxonomy): Eukaryota > Metazoa > Chordata > Actinopteri > Salmoniformes > Salmonidae > Salmo > Salmo trutta. The sequence continues at coordinate 53,442,296 of NC_042971.1, forward strand.
TTCAGCCTTATTCTAAAATTGATTAAATAGTATTTTTTTCTTCTCATCTATCTACACACAATACCCCATAATGACAAAGGAAAAGCAGTTTAAATTTTTTTTTTTGCAAATGTATAAAAAAAAGGAAATATCACATTTACCTAAGTATTCAGACCCTTTACTCAGTACTTTGTTGAAGCACCTTTGGCAGCGATTACAGCCTCGAGTCTTCTTTGGTATGACGCTATATTTTATTTTATTTAAACTTTATTTAACTAGGCAAGTCAGTTAAGAACAAATTCTTATTTACAATGACGGCCTAGGAACAGTGGGTTAACTGCCTTGTTCAGGGGCAGAATGACAGATTTTTACCGTGTCAGCTCGGGGATTCGATCTAGCAAACTTTCGGTTACTGGCCCAACACTCTAACCACTAGGCTACCTGCCGCCCCAAAAGTGCTAAGTGGGCACACCGGTGTTTGGGGAGCTTCTCCCATTCTTCTCTGCAGATCCTCTCAAGCTCTGTCAGGTTGGATGGTGAGCGTCGCTGCCCAGCTATTTTCAGGTCTCTTCCGAGATGTTTGATGAGGTTCAAGTCTGGGCTCTGGCTGGGCCAATCAAGGACATTCAGAGACTTGTCCCGAAGCCACTCCTTCATTGTCTTGGCTGTGTGCTTAGGGTTGTTGCCCTGTTGGAAAGTGAACCTTCGCCCCAGTCTGAGGTCCTGAGGTTTTCATCATCGATCTCTCTGTACTTTGTGCCCTTCATCTTTCACTCGATCCTGACTAGTCTCCCTGCCGCTGAAAAACATCGCCACAGCATGATGCTACCACCACCATGCTTCGCTGTAGGGATGGTATTGGCCAGGTGATGAGCAGTGCCTGGTTTCTTCCAGACCTGACGCGTGGCATTCAGGCCAAAGAGTTCAATCTTTGTTTCATCCTACCGGAGAATCTTGTTTCTCATGGTCTGAGAGTCCTTTAGGTGCCTTTTGACAAGCTCCAAGCGGGCTGTCATGGGCATTTTACTGAGGAGTGGCTTCCGTCTTGCCACTCTGCCGTAAAGGCCTCATTGGTGGTGCTGCAGAGATGGTTTCCTTCTGGAAGTTTCTCCCATCTCCACAGAGGAACTCTGGAGCTCAGTCAGTGACCTCACATGGTCTCTCCTATCATTGCTATGCAGACGACACACAATTAATCTTCTCCTTTCCCCCTTCTGATAACCAGGCGGCGAATCGCATCTCTGCATGTCTGGCAGACATATCAGTGTGGATGACGGATCACCACCTCAAGCTGAACCTCGGCAAGACGGAGCTGCTCTTCCTCCCGGGGAAGGACTGCCCGTTCCATGATCTCACCATCACGGTTGACAACTCCCTTGTGTCCTCCTCCCAGAGTGCTAAGAACCTTGGCGTGATCCTGGACAACACCCTGTCGTTCTCCACTAACATCAAGGCGGTGACCCGATCCTGTAGGTTCATGCTCTACAACATTCGCAGAGTACGACCCTGCCTCACACAGGAAGCGACGCAGGTCCTAATCCAGGCACTTGTCATCTCCCGTCTGGATTACGGCAACTCGCTGTTGGCTGGGCTCCCTGCCTGTGCCATTAAACCCCTACAACTCATCCAGAACGCCGCAGCCCGTCTGGTGTTCAACCTTCCCAAGTTCTCTCACGTCACCCCGTTCCTCCGCTCTCTCCACTGGCTTCCAGTTGAAGCTCGCATCCGCTACAAGACCATGGTGCTTGCCTACGGAGCTGTGAGGGGAACGGCACCTCCATACCTTCAGTCTCTGATCAGGCCCTACACCCAAACAAGGGCAGTGCGTTCATCCACCTCTGGCCTGCTGGCCCCCCTACCTCTGAGGAAGCACGGTTCCCGCTCAGCTCAGTCCAAACTGTTCGCTGCTCTGGCACCCCAATGGTGGAACAAGCTCCCTCACGACGCCAGGACAGCGGAGTCAATCACCACCTTCCGGAGACACCTGAAACCCCACCTCTTTAAGGAATACCTGGGATAGGATAAAGTAATCCTTCTAATCCCCCCCCTTAAAAGATTCAGATGCACTATTGTAAAGTGGTTGTTCCACTGGATATCATAAGGTGAATGCACCAATTTGTAAGTCGCTCTGGATAAGAGCGTCTGCTAAATGACTTAAATGTAAATGTAAAATGTAAAATGTAGTGACCATCGGGTTCTTGGTCACCTCCCTGACCAAGGCCCAGTTGCTCAGCTCTAGGGAGTCTTGGTGGTTCCAAACTTCTTCCATTTAAGAATGATGGAGGCCACTGTGTTCTTGGGGACCTTCAATGCTGCAGAAAGTTTTTGGTACCCTTCGGCAGATCTGTACCTCAACACAATCTTGTCTCGGAGCTCTACGGACAATTCCTGCAACTCCAATATTAGGAAGGTGTTGTCACGCCCTGACCTGAGAGAGACGGTTTATTTCTCTATTTTGTTAGGTCAGGGTGTGGGGTGGGCATTCTATGTCATTATATTTCTATGTTTTGGCCAGGTATGGTTTCCAATCAGAGGCAGCTGTCTATTGTTGTCTCTGATTGGGAACCATACTTAGGCAGCCTTTTCCCACCTGTGTTGGTGGGTAGTTTTCTGTTTTGTGTTTCTGTACCTGACAGAACTGAGCACTTTCGTTTCCCTTTGTTATTTTTATTAGAGTGTTTGTTTGATTTAAATAAATAATCATGAACACGTGCCACGCTGCATCTTGGTCACCTCTCTACGACGATCGTTACAGAACTACCCACCACAACTGGATCAAGCAGCGTGCCCGGGAGGAGATGGATGCCTGGTCTCTGGAGGAGTTGGAGGAGAGGATAGACTGGACTTGGGGGCAAGTATTGGACAGATACAGAAGCCTGCCGGGGAAGCAGGTGATGGCAGCGAGAGAGGAACTAGCACGGCAAGGACGGAAGCACGAGAGCCAGCCCCCCCAAAAAATTGGAGTGGGGGCATATGGGTAGATTGGCGGAGTCAGGGTTGAGACCTGAGCCAACTCCCCATGCTTAACATGGTGAGCATTTGCCTGCTCCTCGCACTCTCCCTCCAGTGCGCCTCCACAACCCAGTAAGTCCTGTGCCTGCTCCTTGCACTCTCCCTCCAGTGAGTCTATTCAGCCTGGTACGCCCTGTGCCTGCTCCACATACCAGGCTGTCAGTACGTCTCCTCAGTCTGGTGAGACGCGTTCCGGCTCGACGTAAGAAGCCTCCAGTGATGATCCATGGTCTGAAGCCTCCAGTGATGATCCATGGCACGAAGCCTCCAGTGATGATCCATGGCTCGGAGCCTGTAGGGATGATCCATGGCCCGGAGCCTCCAGTGATAATCCATGGCTCGGAGCCTCAAGTGATGATCCATGGCAAGAAGCCTGTAGGGATGATCCATGGCCCGGCGCCTGTAGGGATGATCCATGGCCCGGCGCCTGTAGGGAAGATCCATGGCATGAAGCCTCCAGTGATAATCCATGGCAAGAAGCCTGTAGGGATGATCCATGGCCCGGAGCTTGTAGAGATGATCCATGGCATGAAGCCTCCAGTGATAATCCATGGCCCGGAGCCTCCAGTGATGATCCATGGCACAAAGCCTCCAGTGGTGATCCATGGCGCGGAGCCTGCAGTGATGATCCATGCCATGGAGCCTGTAGCGACGGTCCCCAGTACGGAACCTCCTGAGACGGCCTGCAGCCCGGAACCTCCTGATACGGCCTGCAACCCGGGAACCTCCTGAGATGGCCTGCAGCCCAGAGTCTCCAGCGGTGGCCTGCAGCCCAGAGTCTTCAGCGGCGATCCACGGTCTGGTTCCTCCGGTGACACAGAACCGGGCGGAGTGGGGGCTACGCCCCAAACCAGAGCCGCCGCCAAGAATAGATGCCCACCCGGACCCTCCCCTATAGGTTCAGGTTTGCACCTTTGGGGGGGGGGGGGTGGTACTGTCATGCCCTGACCTGAGAGAGACGGTTTATTTCTCTATTTTGTTAGGTCAGGGTGTGGGGTGGGCATTCTATTTCTATGTTTTGGCCAGGTATGGTTTCCATTCAGAGGCAGCTATCTATCGTTGTCTCTGATTGGGAACCATACTTAGGCAGCCTTTTCCCACCTGTGTTGGTGGGTAGTTTTTTGTTTTGTGTTTCTGTACCTGACAGAACTGTGCGCTTTCGTTTCCCTTTGTTATTTTTGTTCGAGTGTTTGTTTGATTTAAATAAATAATCATGAACACGTGCCACGCTGCATCTTGGTCACCTCTCTACGACGATCGTTACAGGTGTTCATAATGTTTTATACACAGTGTAATATTTCTGGCGGCTGGTAGTCCTGTCGGACATATTGGACTGTGGGATCTAGAGGAGAAAAAGCTTGTGTGTCAAATGAAAGATGCCCACAACACAGCTGTCGCTGGACTAACATTCCTCCATGGCGAGCCTCTTCTCATCACCAATGGGGCTGATAACAGCATTCAGGTTAGTGGTACTTAGAGGGCATCAGTGTTAAATTGCTGTAAACAACTGTCCTTTTTTTGAGACATGTCTCAATACACAGTTTTTACCTACAGAGCTTAAAGCTTTTATTTGGACATCACTAGTTGCAAATTCAGCACTGCTAACACAATCCAGTACCAACATACAATAGGGTTATGAAGAATTAATATGTTTGACCGTTGAGTTTTGAATGATCAAAGTCCTATTCCGCAGGTGTTGATCTTCGACACGGCGGGCTGAGGAGGCCGTCTACTCAGGAGTTGTCTGGCACATTGCGCCCCGCCCACTAAGGTCCAGCACCATGGCCTGAACGGGCATCACATTCTCAGTGCTGGTATGTGTGACTTGCTGTCTCATGTGGCTCAGTTGGTAGAGCATGGTGCTTGCAACGTCAGGGTTGTGGGTTTGATTTCCACTGGGGACCAGTACAGAAAAAAGTATGAAAATAGGTGCACTCACTACTTGCTGTAAGTCGCTCTGGATAAGAGCGTCTGCTAAATGACTAAAATGTATCAGCCAGTTATATAAGGCATCTATGAGTTTCTAGTAAAACTATTAGATTTCTCCCTAATCCGCTGTACTCTTTTTCTAAGGTCAAGATGGTACTCTGCAGTCGTTCTCCACTGTTCATGAGAGATTCAACAGTTTAGGACATGGTACGATTTATTTTCTCTTTTGCGGAACGATGGCTGTTATGGACAACGAGATGGTAATTTCAATACTATTTGTTTACATGCATAAATCCTTGTTTCTTGTATTCTTCATGAAAATAAACCAATTAGCTAGAAAATAAACCAATTAGCTTAACTAGGTTCCAGCAACAAGAAGAAATCCAAAAAGAAAAGCTTGAGGTATGACGAACTGAAGCTTCCCGCCATCACCATTTTCGCCTCAGGTATGTTTAGCAACAACAACAAAAAAAGTTTAGCAACTTGAATATTTCAAAACTGCAATTACCTTCATGAGATAAAAATACTCAACTAGTCTGTATTTATGTGGAACCTTTTATCATTGAATGTGGTTAATTCTTTGAAAACGTTGATATTTTCTCTGATTCTATGTGTGATGTAGAGATTGCCCGTCAGAGTGATTGGGACAGTATAGTAGCATGTCACAGAGGGTACCTCATGACGAACACCTGGAACTATCAGAAGGGCAGCATGGGAGCACACAGGCTGGAACCCCAATGCTTCAATAAGAACCGTGCTCTCAACGTCCACGCTATGGTAGCTAAATACATTACTGGTCATGTACAGTTTGTTTTAGTGTACAATGAACCCAAATCATTTGATAAAGATCAATCAATAAGACGTCTACCTTAATAGTTTATTACACAGAAACAAACATAATATACACGCTAGTTATGTTGTTAAAAGCTGTGTTTTCTCCCCTCAGGCAGTAGGTATCACATCATGTGGTAACTTTGTAGTGGTAGGACTCTCATCTGGACACATTGACGTTTACAACATGCAGTCCAGCATGCATAGAGGTCAATATGGAGAGGACAAGGGTAAGTACCCCCGTAAAGACAATTGCTTGTGTATATTTATCTCATGATTTCTGATATAGATTCAGCTTAATTTGTCCTATCTTTGACTCTGTAGCTCACAAGGGGCCGGTGCGTGGCGTTTCCGTGGATGGACTTAATCAGCTGATCATCAGTGCCGGAGCTGACAAACTGGTCAAGATCTGGAAGTTCAAACCTAGGAAGCGGGTCGAGAATTTCAAGTTCCTTGGTGTCCACATCACCAACGAACTATCATGGTCCAAACATACCAAGACAGTTGTGAAGAGGGCACGACAATACCTTTTCCCCCTCAGGGGACTGAAAAGATTTGGCATGGCGTATGTGACAAATAAGATTTGATTTATGTCTGTGTCCAGTATGAAGGAAGTTAGCGGTAGTTTTGCAAGCCTTTGCTAACTAGCATTAGCGCAATGACTTCTGGTTAGCGTTGGCTCACGAAACTACATCGAACTTTCTTCATAATGAACTCCGAGACAGAAAAATGGTATTCATCTGTTGCTGGGGAAGGAGATAAAGGGCTTAATTGACAGCACTATTCCTTTAACTTTATACACTGATTTGTTTCACTTGGTCATTGCATAGCAGTAGACTAGTGTCTGATTGCAGTCTTTTCTTGCCTTTTCTCACTCTTTCCCGCAAATATTTGTTCTTGTCTGATGATACTCCTCAGGCTTTCAGCCCAGACGGGCGCTGGTTGATAACGGCAGCCATGGACTGTACCATCAGGACATGGGACCTCCCCTCCGGCTGGTAAGACCATCCCTGTCACTTCTGGAGTAGTTTAGCATGTCCCTAATTGGGGGTAGGGGGTTGAGGGTTGAGGGTAGGGGATTGAGGGTAGGGGATAGAGGGTAGGGGATTGAGGGTAGGGGGTAGAGGGTTGAGGGTAGGGGGTTGAGGGTAGGGGATAGAGGATTGAGGGTAGGGGATTGAGGGTAGGGGATAGAGGGTTGAGGGTAGGGGATTGAGGGTAGGGGATAGAGGGTTGGGGGTAGGGGATAGGGTTTGTTTCTGGACCGGGCCCTTACACTTTACTGATGTTTCTCGGTCCTTGACCATTCTCACACCTGTGATGTCACCAGCCCTGCCTTGTCATTTCCTCTCCCCACAAACTGAGATCGATGAGATGACCTTTGTCCAAAGATTTCTCAGGCCATCTTTGTTTCACTTTATCATAAATTGAGTATCAATTAATGTAATCGCTTTCAAGTACTTTCCAGTGGAAACTCCCTCTCAGCCGTCAGTCATTGACTTGATTTCTCTTCTTTTTTTTCTTAGCCTGGTGGACTGCTTCTTGGTAGACTCTGCTGCGGTCAGTCTCACCATGTCACCAACTGGGGACTTTCTGGCCTCCTCCCATGTTGACAGCTTGGGGATATACTTATGGTAAGAGTCACCACCACATCAAGGAAAGATGGGGTGTGGGAGTCAAAATCATTCTCAGGTTATGGCATTATTAGGGAACCTGCAGATTTGATGTTCACACTCATATAGACACTCATCTTATCACATCTCGACTTATTTAAACTGCAAACAAGAATTAGCTGATAAAGGAAACATCTTGATTAACTAAGTCTTTTAAACAAATGTGACTCAGCAAATTAGTGTTAATATTGTCAATTTGATATCTCAAAAGATATGTGTTGGAGAACATGCTGTAGCAGTATGAGAAGTTATTGGTAGTATTCAGTAGTACAATTCAGTGTTATTAAAATCAAGTAGGTTAGTAATATTTACTATTATTCTTGAGTATTCCATGTTGAGTGACTATTCCATGTTGTGTGTTTCCAGGTCCAACAACACGCTGTGCAGTATGGTATCACTGCGCCCTCTGCCTTCAGACTACGAGCCCACTGTGATCATGCTGCCAGGAACCTGTCCCAACCAAGGTAGCTACTGAACAGCCACTGTGAGCTCATGCAGCACTTACTCTGTACCCAGCACAGGGGCCAGAAAGCCCCCACACCATCTGGACTGGCACATGTAACAGTGGTATCAGCCAGTTATTCAAGCATTGATAATGAAAGATATTCAATATGGAGGAAGTGTGTCCATGATTTTATAGGTACTTGTAACAATCCTTTTGACTAGATATTGTGGTAGCAGGATTACAAGTTGATGTTATATTTATGCACCAAATGGTTGTTTTATTTAATAGAGTAAGGTACTTAGGACTCTCTCTCTTCTTTCTGAGTTAACTGAGAGAAGTCTTTATGGAGCTTGGGCTGGCAACTGATTAAGCGATGGCTTGGTGATAAAAAACCTACAGCTGGCATTCCATAGATCAGATGTGGTGGGTGTCACCGAGAGAGCCTGGAGGAACAGAACAAAGGCCTCAGTATTCCTAATTATCCTGTCATCTGGGAGACAACAGCAGAGGCAGATGACCAGAGGATGAACCCAAAGTGGGTTATGGTGCCCCCAATCTATACGGGGCGGGGGGTTGAACCAGCTATGACTGAGCAATCTTGGTATCAGGTATATAAGGAACAGCATGGTCTGTAAAAGGGTAGGCTCTCGGCCCAACAGTCAAGACAGTTGAGTCGACGGTTTCATTATTTCGATATTGAATAAAGATTGTTTGAAGAAATGACCAAGTCTCTCTCAGTTGAATAGAATGTTCCACCACAATATTTATGGAGGAAAACAATACTGTGCCATAATCAGTGTGCCAAAGTACATTCAAACACAATTTTTGAAATTACCTCTCAAGAACTAGAACAATATTTCATGACATTTGATGGTGTCAGGTTGTATTTTTAGGTTGTTTTGTTTTTCTGCAGATGAAGAGGGAGAGGAAGAGGGTGATCTCAACTCTGAGGTGATAGACTATGAGTCTCCAGAGCAACTGGACCAGCAGCTGGTCACTCTCTCTCTGCTGCCTGACTCTCGCTGGAAGAACCTGCTCCACCTCGACATCATCAAGGTGAGCATGTCACTGGTGGTTGTCTGTGGAGAAAAACGTGTCACCGACAGGGTATTAAGCCCTGTTTGTCTGTGCGACTCACGGCTGTCTTAGCTTTCTGAGCTAAATCCAAGGCATCGTCTCCTTACACATGCACAATGACAGACAACACGTGTAGCAATTGTTCTGTAATGCCGTTGTCATCTCTTCATAATATAGACCACTCTACTCATCTTTTTTGGGGGGGACTAAAATTAGATTGTTGTTTTCCCTGTTCTTATATAGAAAAGGAACAAACCCAAGGAGCCCCCCAAGGTTCCGAAGGCTGCTCCCTTCTTCATGCACACCATTCCAGGATTGATACCACAGTTTGCCCCTTCTGAAGGCTCCAAACAGCAAGAACAGGTGAGAGAAGTTGGCCACTGATAATTAACAGAACTCTATGAAAAGACCCTAAAATCACAATACTGTGTATGGAAATAAAACATTGTAACACTGTATAAGTTAAGAAAGATTGTTTGCTCTTCATATTACTGTATGTTTTTTTATTATTTTTATTGAATATTTGAAACATACAATATATACTGCTCAAAAAAATAAAGGGAACACTAAAATAACACATCCTAGATCTGAATGAATGAAATAATCTTATTAAATACTTTTTTCTTTACATAGTTGAATATGCTGACAACAAAAATAATCAATGGAAATCCAATTTATCAAACCATGGAGGTCTGGATTTGGAGTCACACTCAAAATGAAAGTAGAAAACCACACTACAGGCTGATCCAACTTTGATGTAATGTCCTTAAAACAAGTCAAAATGAGGCTCAGTAGTGTGTGTGGCCTCCACGTGCCTGTATGACCTCCCTACAACGCCTGGGCATGCTCCTGATGAGGTGGCGGATGGTCTCCTGAGGGATCTCCTCCCAGACCTGGACTAAAGCATCCGCCAACTACTGGACAGTCTGTGGTGCAACGTGGCGTTGGTGGATGGAGCGAGACATGATGTCCCAGATGTGCTCAATTGGATTCAGGTCTGGGGAACAGGCGGGCCAGTCCATAGCATCAATGCCTTCCTCTTGCAGGAACTGCTGACACACTCCAGCCACATGAGGTCTAGCATTGTCTTGCATTAGGAGGAACCCAGGGCCAACCGCACCAGCATATGGTCTCATAAGGGGTCTGAGGATCTCATCTCGGTACCTAATGGCAGTCAGGCTACCTCTGGCGAGCACATGGAGGGCTGTGCGGCCCCCCAAAGAAAGGCCACCCCACACCATGACTGACCCACCGCAGGCAGCAGAACGTTCTCCACGGCGTCTCCAGACTCTGTCACGTCTGTCACATGTGCTCAGTGTGAACCTGCTTTCATCTGTGAAGAGCACAGGGCGCCAGTGGCAAATTTGCCAATCTTGGTGTTCTCTGGCAAATGCCAAACGTCCTGCACGGTGTTGGGATGTAAGCACAACCCCCACCTGTGGATGTCGGGCCCTCATACCACCCTCATGGAGTCTGTTTCTGACCGTTTGAGCAGACGCATGCACATTTGTGGCCTGCTGGAGGTCTTTTTGCAGGGCTCTGGCAGTGCTCCTCCTGCTCCTCCTTGCACAAAGGCAGAGGTAGCGGTCCTGCTGCTGGGTTGTTGCCCTCCTACGGCCTCCTCCACGTCTCCTGATGTACTGGCCTGTCTCCTGGTAGCGCCTCCATGCTCTGGACACTACGCTGACAGACATAGCAAACCTTCTTGCCACAGCTCGCATTGATGTGCCATCCTGGATGAGCTGCACTACCTGAGCCACTTGTGTGGGTTGTAGACTCCATCTCATGCTACCACTAGAGTGAAAGCACCGCCAGCATTCAAAAGTGACCAAAACATCAGCCAGGAAGCATAGGAACTGAGAAGTGGTCTGTGGTCACCACCTGCAGAACCACTCCTTTATTGGGGGTGTCTTGCTAATTGCCTATAATTTCCACCTGTTGTCTATTCCATTTGCACAACAGCATGTGACATTTATTGTCAATCAGTGTTGCTTCCTAAGTGGACAGTTTGATTTCACAGAAGTGTGATTGACTTGGAGTTACATTGTGTTGTTTAAGTGTTCCCTTTATTGTTTTGAGCAGTGTACTTGCAGTGAAGCCGCTCAACAACTACATCATACCAGTCATCCAACAGATTCCCATTCAGAGCGACACACACAAGCATCCAGGGTCAATGCCCTGCTCAAGGACATGTTGACCGATCTACCACCAGGCCAAAAAACGTAAACCCGACCCCTCCAAGATCCCCCCCACAGTTCCCCAGTAGCTGTCCCTCAACAATTCGAGACCCCTCCCACAGTCCCCTCCCAGGAAGAAAAAAAAAATATATAAAATACAATTAATTCCATTCCCCACCGCCAAGAACCCCCCAATGCACCAACAACCAAGAGAATGAACTAAAGAGATAAAAGGGAAAGACAGAAGAAAATAATGCAAACATTTAAAAAAAAAAAGAATACATTTAAAACAGGACATCAAGGACAACTAAAATCCTAACAGCAATGCCAACTGTATATGTTTGTGTGCATGTCTGGCACTATTACATGTATGTGTGTGTTCTTGTATGTGTTTATTTGAATGAGAGTGTGTGTATATGCATGTGTACAAACACCTGCACGGCATCAGCCTCAGGCAAACCGGCATTAGTTATAAAAACACTGCCACTTAGTGTCATTCAAATGTACTTTTTATTATGTTTTATTTTGACTTTTTTTTATTTTTTACTTTATCTTTGACCATCATTCTATCTCTCACACAGCAACTCCACTCCCACTTGTCTCCAATTCCACATACCAACCCTCAGCTTCCCTTAGCCCATCCCATCTATCTCTGCTGGCCACCCACTTCGGGTTTCTACACAACACATATCTTTCAACTATGCTGTGATGTTTAACATACAATTTCAATCTATCTAATCAAATAGAATCCACAGATTGCAAGTTGAAGATAAATACTTTTACTAAGAGTATTAGTAATTGACTGACCCGGTCTCTCCAGATCTCCTAACAGTACTATTTCTAGGGTCAGTTTAAGATCAATGCTATGCATTTTCAGCCATTCCTGAACCTGAGACCAGAAACAGGCTACCTGAGGGCAATACCAAAATAAATGGTCTATTGATTCTGTATCCTCACAACAAAATCTGTAGAGCTTCGATGATTTTATGGCCAAAATATTCAACATTTTGTTGGTGGCAAGAATTCTATATAATAATTTTAGCTGAAAAGCACGAAGTCTTGAATATTGCGTTGTTTTATATATCAACTCATACCATGGAATGGAATCGGTAGTCTTCTGTTAGTCTTCTCTTTAGCCAGAAACTGCTTTTTTATTATTGATGAATATTGAATTGAATGACCCCTGAAGGTACATTTAAAGGTATCCCAAACAATAAGGGGACTTGCTGCACCTATATTATACTGGAAAAATGTGGTTATAAATGATTTTGTCTTAGTTAAATATAAGTTGTCCTCCAGTAAACTTTGATTACATTTCCAAAATCCCCGTCCACGTGGAAAATCTATAAAAGAGTTATGTGAATGCCAATTAGATGATGATCGCATTCTGTCTCCTATTAAAACTTTTTTAACCTTTGATGCATGAGAGAAGGAGACAAAGTAGTAAAGATGACTAGCTTGATTAAGTCTCCTCCATGTATATCTCACTAGGTTGGGGTTTTCTGGTCTCCAAATATCCACTATTTCTAATGTGTCCATAATATTTGTGATTTCCCTAAGGGCACGGTGATGATAGTTTGTAGAGTGATTACCTTTACGGTCCATTGAGGTACTTAACACTGTTGTAGTCTCCTACCATAATGATTAGATCATTTGTTACCTGTAAGTTCAATAAATTGGTATAAATATTTTCAAAGAAGTGTGGATCAGCCTGATTTGGACCATATAGATTAATGAGCCAAATCTCTTTTTCGTCCGCTTTCATATTCAAAAGGATCCACCTTCCCTGCAAATCATTCCTGACTATTTGCACATTCAGATTTACATTTTTGTTAATTAATATCATCACAACCTTTGAGTTCCTTTGTCCATGACAGAAAATTATTTCACCACCCCATTCCTTTTTCCACAGAACTTCATCTAAGGATGTAGAGTGAGTTTCCTGTAAACAGTATATGTTATATTCCTTTTCTTTTAGCCACGTAAAGACTGATATTTTTTTATAATCTGCTAAACCGTTACAATTATAACTGGCTATACTTACTTCACCCCTTACCATAACTAGACACTATTCTCAGTCTAAATTGACCATAATTAGTGCTTATAAAGTTACTGACATCAGAGGTATTATGAAGGTCAAAACTAGAACTTTCAAATGTCTGATATTTAGAATTCAAGAAATAGGTTCTAGCAATATTTGTGTTATTCCCTTGCCTGTTCGCCTGTGAGCCAATGCCACAGATGTTAGAAAATTGAGACAAGATATATGTGTGTAGCAAATCTGAGTATTGTATGTTATTTGGGTTCATAATGTGTATTTTGTTTACTTTTTCCACAGTCAAATATTCTGAATTTTGGAGTCCTGGCACAGAAGTCTGCTTTCTAACCAACAGCTAGAATCTGCCACACTATGCAACAAATGTATGTTTGAATCTCACTTAGCTAGCAACTACTCACAGTAATTGTATATGTATTTATGTAAAAAAAAAATAGGGACCACAATGGAAATAAGTCCCCAACTTTATTGTGCAATCCCGGTCACGTTTTAAATCTTTATTCAGTGTCTATATATGTATTTATTTTTTGATGACAAAATCAATCAAACGTCTTGCAAGTCTGAATATCACTTCGCGAGCAATTATTCACGCACCTCTTGCAAGCATAGACATTCCTCTCACCCCAAATCACCTCTAAGGCCATAAAAACTGAAAAATGTCTTTTAGAATCTCAATACTTGAACCTACTGCTAAATCCGATGTCAAGTTATTAGCATGTGTAGTAACTAGAGGATGTTTTGGCACACTTACTCTGCTGATACCTCAGGTCAATACAATGAGTCATAATCTATCCTCATTGTTTCTTCCAGATGATGGCCCTGTGGGGATGCTGAAAGAGATGGGTCTGTCTGGTATTGATGCTGAGCTTCGAGGTCTGGCCCCTGATATGGGTGGAGATGTCTCCGTCTTACAAGACTTTCTGAAGATGATGGCCAACATGCTTAACTCCAAGAGGGACTTTGATCTGGCACAGGCCTACCTGGCACTCTTCCTAAAGGTAACCACATCAATATTCTAGTCACCAACACTGTAGCCATGTTAACAACCTGCTGTTATCTGTGTTATAACACTGTTGTTATTGATTTAATTGACATGTTGAGTTTTTATTGTTACACATGAGTTCAATGATGTTATTACTCCAGTAATTATAGCGTCACTACACATGAATAATAGCAGCTTAATGATATCAACGATGTCACTAGAGGAAGAGGGAAATCTATTTTCTGTTGCGTTGACTGTAACCCACTTACATCGGCAACCAGCAGATGGAGTCAGAACATTGGAAATACATTAAAAAGCGGTACAGAACTGTAAAAAAATATATATATATAATGTGATACACAATTCAATCAAAACCAATGACCACATCTCTAGAAGTCAAATAAAAATGAAATGTTTTATTAAGAAAACATGTTCGACTTGATATGTAGTTCTGTTGTTTCACTCTTAAACTAAGCTCAGTTTTGTTGAGTACCTGAATTCAAATTGTATCTTTACAGAACATGAACAATGTGTTTTTGACTTCACAGCACCACAGACACACTTTGTTTCAAAGGTTCATAACGTGTGTATTTCCTGTATGGTTTGTCTTACTTCTGAGTTTCCTTCACTAACTCCGTATAGTTTCTCTCTCTCTCGCTCTCTCTCTCTAGCTGCATCTCAGACTGATCACCCAGGAACCAGAGCTCATGGAGGAGGCATATAGAGTATCTGAGAAACTGGAGGAGATGTGGACATCCATGCAGACACTTTTCAATCAGAGTCTGTGTTTGCTGTCATACACCAAGAGTGCACTGCTTTGAAGTGTGCCTCTCCCAACCAACCCTCTTTCATTTTTATTTTATTTATGTGGTTTTTCACACCGATCTATGTATACATCTCTATACAGCATTGTGAACTATAGTTTCACACTTGATGCAAGAGAAGTTGGCCACATTTTATATTATATATTATGTGCTCTAATGCTTTTGTCTAACACGTATGATGTTCAATGAAACCGTGATTGACCAAAACCTGATGTAACTACCTTTTTTAAAATAGACATGATTGTTATTGTATTACTCCAGATTGTTTTCACTTTACGTTCTTACCCTAATACAATTTGATGTTCATTGGTTCAGCATGAGTTACCACATTTTAAGACGTTCCCTGCTGTCTCGATGGTACACAGCATAGTAATGAGGATTATACAGAGGACAAAATAGATGTGTACATGTACTGTACTCCATAGACAACTCGGATACATCAATATATTTTCACAGTCCTGTTGGGGATTATAGTTTTTGTCTCACAACGACAGAGCAGGTAGTGGATCAGATGGTGTCTGTGTCCCCCTCTGTAGCTAAGCTTTGCTGGAGTCCTAGAGGATGACCAGCTATGCAGGGTTTGGGCTTGGGACAGAGGGTTAGACAAGCCCTTCATTTGAATGTGTTTTGAGGGTAAGGAAGATAAAACAGTTAACTATTATTTTATGTATTACATGACATTTCCATTGCCCTACACACAATACCCCATAATGTAGAATTATGTTTTTAGACATTTTTACAAATTAATTAAAAATGAAAAGCTGAAATGTCTTGAGTCAATAAGTGTTCAACCCCTTTGTTATGGCAAGCCTAAATATGTTCAGGAGTAAAAATGTGATTCACAAGTTGAATGGATTTCTCTGTGTGCAATGATGGTATTTTTTGAATGACTACCTCATTTCTATACCCCACACACAATTATCTAAAAGGTCCCTCAGTTGAGCAGTGAATTTTAAACACCGATTCAACCACAAAGACCAGCAAGGTTTTCCAATGCCTTGCAAGGAAGGGCACCTATTGGCAGATGGGTAAAAATGAAGAAAGCATTTATTAATAATGGCCGGAACAGAGCAAATGGAACGGCATCAAAGACCTGGGAACTGTGTTTGATGTATTTGTTACCATTCCGCTCCACTCATCACCACGAGCCCATTCTCCCCAATTAAGGTACCACCAACCTCCTGTGGTATCAATACACCCAGTCACTACAAAGATACAGGTGTCCATCCTAACTCAGTTCCCGGAGAGGAAGGAAACGGCTCAGGAATTTCATGATGACGCCAATGATGACTTTAAAACAGAGTTGAATTGCTATGATATGAGAAAACAGGATGGATCAGCAACATTGTAGTTACTCCACAATACTAACCAAAATGACAGAGTGAAAATAAGTAAGCCTGTACAGAATATCAATATTCCAAAACATGCATCCTGTTTGCATTTAGGCACTAAAGTAAAACTGCTAAAAAATTGGCAAAGAAATGTACTTTATGTCCTTGAATACAAATCCTTCTATTTGGGGCAAATCCAACACATCACTGATTACCACTCTTCATTTTGTTCAAGCGTGGTGGTGGCTGCATCATGTTATGGGTATGCTTGCTATCGGCAAGGGCTACAGAGTTTTTTTAGGATAAAAAATAAACAATGGAGCTAAGCACAGGCAAAATCCTAGAAAACTTGGTTCTGTCTGCTTTCCAAAAGACACAGACATTCACTTTTCAGCAGGACAATAACCTAAAACACAAGTCCAAATAGTTGCTTGCCAAGGCTACATTAAATATTCCTGAGTGGCCTAGTTACAGTTTGGACTTAAATCAGCTTGAAAATCTATGGCAAGACTCGAAAATTGCTATCTAGCAACGATCAACAACCAACTTGACAGAGATTGACGAATTGAACATGTTGTACAAACCAGATGTGCAAAGCTCTTAGACTTACCCAGAAAGACGCACAGTTGTAGGTGATTCTAACATGTATTGCCTCAGGGGTGTGAATACTTATATTAGTTAGATATATTTCATTTTCAATAAATGTGCAAACATTTCAAAAAACATGTTTTCACTTTGTCATTATGGGGTATTGTGTGTAGATGGATGAGATGTTTTTATTTGTATTAATCTATTTTAAATTCCGGCTGTAACAACATGTGGAATAAGTCTAGGTGTATGAATACTTTCTGAAGGCACTGTACGTACATCTTACTCAGATGTCTTGCATCTTTGACAAATATGGAAGTGTTATCATTGAAAGATAAGAATGTTATTTACTGAGCATTTCTGTTATTTGTCAGTATTAATTATTTTAAAAAGACAAATTCAAATATTTCCTGTTTATTGTACAGCTGGAAAATCTGTATTTTAAAAATAATTATTTGGCCCTCTCACAATATACACATTTTTGTGGAAATAATGACGATATAATTACATAGTTAAAATGGTATTTGTGTGACATAAAAAGCACCACAATGATTATGGTAACAAACATTATGTACTTGATTGTGACCTCAGGTAAAGATAACTAAAATGTTTTTGATGTTAACCCGGCGACAGTAAGACCCGGTGGAAACCTCAAACGCAGACTCCTCTCTGTATACTTGCCTTTCCAGTACACTTGCATTATGGTCGCGAAGCGGGCTGGCGGCTGTGAGTAATATGCATTTAGGACCAATTTCATTCACTACGTTACCCAGTCCTTCAAATAGTACTGTAACTGATGTTTATATTCTTCCATACGGGTTTGTTTTGGAAGGTTCCAAATTCGCTTTTCTTCACACCACTGTAACTGAGTCAAGCCTCGAATCGCAGCAGGGGAGAAGAGCTGTCAAGATACTTGAATCCGTCTGGCTAGCTGGTGATGCGTAAAGTCACTATACCCTCGTCCAGAGCAGGGGCATCCCCAGCTCCAGACTACTGGATAGATGGATCGAAGAAGGAGACCCTGGCTGACTACTATGAGTTGGAGTCCGAATTGGGACGGTGAGCGTATCTCTGTACGGGCACTGTACTCAGGGTTCTCATGTTTTGACTGCTAGTGTTTTATGGTCTAATCTATAGTTCTAAAAATGTATTAGGCTACTTAGTAAACGTGATCTAAGGATACGGTAAATGGTATTGCATCTAATGAATTACCTCTATTTTGTTGTTTTCAATGAAATATCATCTACACACTGACTCTCCCTCCCTCCTCCCCTCTCTCTCTTTCTCTCTCTCTCACATACACACCGGAGAAAGAGAGTGCAGTGGGTTACCACAATTTCCTGCTTATCCCCTGATGCTTTGGCTAAATGAAACTATTATTCTACAGCAACAATCTAGCAATGCATGTAATTGTCATCTAAATAATGGATTGACAAATAGTTGTCAAAGTTATTAAAGGTACAGTTGAAGTTGGAAGTTTACATACACCTTAGCCAAATACATTTAAACTCAGTTTTTCACAATTTCTGACATTTAATCGTAGTAAAAAAATCAGTTTTAGGTCAGTTAGGATCACCACTTTATTTCAAGAATGTGAAATGTGAGAATAAATGAGAGAATGATTTATTTCAGCTTTTATTTATTTCATCACTTTCCCAGTGGGAAAGAAGTTTACATACACTCAATTAGTATTTGGTAGCATTGCCTTTAAATTGTTTAACTTGGGTCAAACGTTTCAGGTAGCCTCCCACAAGCTTCCCACAATAAGTTGGGTGAATTTTGGCCCATTCCTCCTGACAGAGCTGGTGTAACTGAGTCAGGTTTGTAGGCCTCCTTACTCGCACACGCTTTTTCAGATCTGCCCACACATTTTTTACAGGATTGAGGTCAGGGCTTTGTGATGGCCACTCCAATACCTTGACTTTGTTGTCCTTAAGCCATTTTGCCACAACTTTGGGAAGTATGTTTGGTGTCATTCTCCATTTGGAAGACCCATTTGCGACCAAGCTTTAACTTCCTGACTGATGTCTTGAGATGTTGCTTCAATATATCTACATAATTTCCATTTTCCATCCTCATGAAGCGCACCAGTCCCTCCTGCATCAAATCACCCCCACAACATGATGCTGCCACCCCTGTGCTTCACGGTTGGGATGGTGTTCTTCGGCTTGCAAGCCTCCCCCTTTTTCCTCCAAACATAACGATGGTCATTATGGCCAAATAGTTATATTTTTGTTTCATCAGACCAGAGGGCATTTCTCCAAAAAGTGCGATCTTTGTCCCCATGTGCAGTTGCAAACCGTAGTCTGGCTTTTTTATGGCGGTTTTGGAGCAGTGGCTTCTTCCTTGCTGAGTGGCCTTTCAGGTTATGTCGATATTGGACTCGTTTTACTGTTGATATAGGTACTTTTGTACCTGTTTCCTCCAGCATCTTCACAAGGTCCTTTGCTGTTGTTCTGGGAGTGATTTGCACTTTTCGCACCAAAGTACATTCATCTCTAGGAGACAGAACGCGTCTCCTTCCTGAGCAGTATGACAGCTGCGTGGTCCCATGGTGTTTATACTTGTGTACTATTGTTTGTACAGATGAACGTGGTACCTTCAGGCATTTGGAAATTGCTCCTAAGGATGAACCAGACTTGTGGAGGTCTGCAATTTTTTTCTGAGGTCTTGGCTGATTTGTTTTGATTTTCTCATGATGTCAAGCAAAGAGGCACTGAGTTTGAAAGTAGGCCTTGAAATACATCCACAGGAGTACCTCCAATTGACTCAAATGTCAATTAGCCTATCAGATGTTAATTAGAAGCTTCTAAAGCCATGACATTCTTTTCTGGAATTTTCCAAGCTGTTTAAAGCCACAGTCAATTTAGTGTATGTAAACTTCTGACCCACTGGAATTGTGATACAGTGAATTATAAGTGAAATAATGTAACGGGCGTCGTAAGGATTGGACCAAGGTGCAGCGGGAACGTGGATACTCATCTTCTTTATTAACTTAAAAGAAGGAAAAAACTAACAAATCACGTATACAAAACAACAAACGACACTAAACAGTCCTGTCAGGTGCACAGACACATAACAGGAAACAACTACCCACAAACCCCCATAGCACAAACACCCCTATACATAGGACCTTCAATCAGAGGCAACGAGGAACAGCTGCCTCCAATTGAAGGTCAATCAACAAACCCTAAACATATAAAATAGAAAGACTGAACATAGAAATACACTAACATAGAACATAGACCAAAAACCCCGGAACACTCTAAACAAACACCCCTCTTACATAAGCACATAGACCAACAAACCCCGAGACACTCTAAACAAACACCCCCTCTTACATAAGCACATAGACCAACAAACCCCGAGACACTCTAAACAAACACCCCCTGCCACGTCCTGACCAAACTACAATAACAAAATACCCCTTTACTGATCAGGACGTGACAAATAATCTGTCTGTAAACAATTGCTGGAATAATTACTTGTATCATGCACAAAGTAGATGTCCTAACCGACTTGCCAAAACTATAACAAGAAATTTGTGGAGTGGTTGAAAAACGAGTTTTAATGACTCCAACCTAAGTATATGTAAACTTCCGACTTCAACTGTATGTAATGTTTACACAGTGTCTTCAGAAAGTATTCACACCCCTTGACTTTTTCCAAATGTTATTGTGTTAGTGGGAATTTAAAATGTATTACCCCATAATGTCAAGGTGGAATTATGATTTTAGACATTTGTACAAATTCATTAAAAATTAGAAGAGAGTGAGCAAGTATTCAACCCCTTTGTTATGGCAAGCCTAAATCCGTTCAGGAGTAAAAATGTGCTTAACAAGTCATATAAGTTGCATGGACTCACTCTGTGTGCAATAATAGTGTTTAAAAATATTTTTATAATGACTACCTCGTCTCTGTACACCACACATACAATGATCTGTAAGGTCCCTCAGTCGAGCAGTGAATTTCAAACACAGATTTAACCACAATGACCAGGGAGGTTTTCCAATGCATTACAAAGAAGAGCACCTATTGGTAGATGATTGAAAAAAGCAGACATTGACTATCCCTTTGAGTGTGGTGAAGTTATTAATTACACTTTGGATGATCAATACACCCAGTCACTACAAAGACACAGGTGTCCTTCCTATCTCCGTTGCCTGAGAGGAAGGAAACCGGACAGGGATTTCACCATTAGGCCAATGGTGACAGAGTGAAAAGAATGAAGCCTGTACAGAATAACAATTTTCCAAAACTTGCATCCTGTTTGCACTTAGGCACTAAAGTAAACATATGCAAAATATGGCAAAGAAATTAACTTAATGTCCTGATTACAAAGAGTTATGTTTGAGGCAAATCCAACACATCAGTAAGTACCACTCTTCATATTTTCAAGCATAGTGGTGGCTGCATCATGTTATGGGTATTATTGTCATTTGCGAGGACTAGGGTGTCTTTTAGGATAAAAAGAAACGGAAAAGAGCTATGCACAGGCACAATCCTGGAGGAAAACTTGGTTCTGTCTGCTTTCCAACAGACACTGTGAGACAATAACCAAATCCACCTTTCAGCAGGATGAGGGAGAGATCGGTTTGTTGTTTTGGAAAGTTTTGAAAGTTTCTTGAAAAGTTTCTTAGTTGCTAGCTACCTTTTGAGTTTGGATCCCGTGATGCGCTTGGCATCAGTTTCTGGGACTGCTACTATCTGTCCAGTGATCCTGCCAACCAAGGCCGGGTCTGAGGAGTTGTTTGGTGTAGCAGCTAGCCTAGCTGCTAGCTAGCAGCCTATCAAGCTAGCAGGGTTTTCTTCAGGGCTTGAACGCAGCCTGCGAACTGGTTAGCCTTTGTAGCTGGGACCGCGGATTGTCCCGGGCTTGTGGCTGTCTAGACCCCTGCTGTTTGTTGTTGTATGGAACTGCGAAGGGTAACAGAGTAACCTACATTACTAACATGGCAAAGACCAAAGCTGGTGGGACTACCATTGAGGACAGTGTTGTCTGTCTATCACAGGTGAAGGATATTTTAAGCTAACCTGAAGAACAGTTTGCAGTTCTCCCAGGGTCAGCTCGATGAGTTTAAACAAGAGGACGGCAAGATGACAGCAATCTGCAAGTCATTGAGAGAGGAAATCAGTTCTGTATGTGAATCCATGATAACAATGACAGAGAAATCTGATTATCTCGAGGGACAATCAAGGCGAAAAACATGGTTGTGGACGGAATTGCAGAGTCTCCACATGAGACCTGGATGGAGTCTGAGGACAAAGTGAGGCAAATGATCTCAGAGAAACTGAAGATGGATCACAGGAAGATTGTGATGGAGTGCGCCCTCAGAACTGGAAAACCGGCCCAGGTGACAGGCCCAGGCCGATAGTGGTCAAGTTCCTGAAGTTCAAGGACAAGGTAGCTGTTCTGGAAAGAGCAAAGAACTGGAGAGGAATGTATATCTTCCTCAACGAGGACTATCCTGAAGCTGTGCGCCAGAACAGGAAATAACTTATCCCAGCCATGAAAGCTGCCAGAGCGTGTTGGGACATTGCTTACATCCACTATGACAGGCCCATTGTCCACCCTCCCTCCCAAAAGCCTGGAAGGGATGAGAGTGCTAAGCTTATGGGTTTGTAGCTTCAACCCCGCAGCACACACACACACCAACTAATAAATGGACTTCTGAATGTATATATTTTTTCTTGCTTTGTTTTCTCTTTTCCATTATTATGTCTATCTCTGATAAGCTACCCAAGAAAGGGTAGCCCATATTAATATATGTAGCCTTAAAAATACAGTTCACGCAATCAATAACTTACTAACATCAGATAACATTCATGTATGATCAATTTCTGAGACTCACTTAGATAATTCATTTGATCTGTCTGGCTGACTTACTGCAAATGGTGAAATTATGTGATTAAACTCAACAAAAAGAAGAGTAAACTGTATTATGAAGCCAAGATCAATGATATTTCTGTGCAGTCTTTGATACTTTTGACCATAACCTGTTGTTGAGAAAACGTATGTGTTATGGCTTTTCAACCTCTGCCATATTGCGGATTCAGGCTATCTATCTAATAGAATGTAAAGGGTTTTCTTTAATGGAAGCTTCTCTAATGTCAAACATGTAAAGTGTGGTGTACCGCAGGGCAGCTCTCTAGGCCCACTACTCTTTTCTATTTTTACCAATGACCTGCCATTGACATTAAACAAAGCATGTGTGTCCATGTATGCTAATCTTCAACCATATACACATCAGCAACCACAGCTAATGAAGTCACTGGAACCCTTAACAAAGAGTAGCAGTCTGTTTTGGAATGGGTGGCCAGTAATAAACTAAAACTAAGAGCATTGTATTTGGTACAAATCATTCCCTAAGTTGTAGACCTCAGATGAATCTGGTAATGAATGGTGTTGCTGTTGAACAAGTTCAGGAGACTAAATTACTTGGTGTTACCTTAGATTGTAAATTGTCATGGTCAAAACATATAGATTCAATGGTTTTAAAGATTTGGGCAGGTCTGTCCGTACTAAAGAGATGCTCTGCTTTTTTGACATCGCATTCCAGAAAGCAAGTTCTGCAGGCTATAGTTTTGTCTTATCTTGATTATTGTCCAGTCGTGTGGTCGAGTGCTGCAAGGAGAGACCTAGTTAAGCTGCAGCTGGCCCAGAACAGAGTGGCACGTCTTGCTCTTCATTTTAATTAGAGGGCTGATATAAATACTATGCATGGCAGTCTTTCTTGGCTAAGAGGTGAGGAGAGACTGACTGCATCACTTATTTTTATAAGAAACATTAATATGTTGAAAATCCCAATTTATTTGCATAGTCAACTTACACACAGCTCTGACACACACCCATCAGACATTCCATCAGGGGTCTTTTCACAGTCCACAAATCCAGAACAAATTCAAGAAAGTGTACAGTAATATATAGAGCCATTATTGCATGAAACTCCCTTCCATCTCATATTGCTCAAATGAACAGCAAACCTGGTTAAAAAAACCACATAAAGCAACACCTCACGGAACAATGCCTCTCCCCTATTTGACCTAGATAGTTTGTGTGTATGCATTGATATGTAGGCTACGTGTGCCTTTTTTAAATTGATGTAGATCTGTCCTTGAGCTGTTCTTGTCTATTGATGTTCTGTATTATGTCATTCTGTATTATTGTTTCATGTTTTGTGTAGACCCCAAGAAGAGTAGCTTCTGCTTTCGCAACAGCTAATGGGGATCCTAATAAAATACCAAATACCAAACCTAAAACACAAGGCCAAATACACACTGGAGTTGCTTACCAAGACGATATTAAATGTTCCTGGGCCTAGTGTCAGCTTTGACTTAAATCGGCTTGGCAATCGTTCGAAAGTCTTGCAAATGGCTGTCTAGCAATGATCAACAACTGACAGAGCTTTAAGAATTTTTTTAAAGAATAATGTGCAAATATTGTACAATCCAGGTGTGTAAAACACTTTGAGATTTACCCCGAAAGACACCCAGCTGTAATCGCTGCCAAAGGTGATTCTAACACTTATTGACTCAGGGGGTTGAATACTTATGTAATCAAGATATGTTTTATTTTTCTTAAATGTTTTACAAATGTTATAATTTTCCTTCGACTTTGACATTAGAGTATTTTGTGTAGATTGTTGACAAAAAATGACAAAATGTTTATTTTTATCCCACCTTTAATCCCACTTTGTAATATAGAAAAAGTCAAGGTGTGTGAATACTTTCTGAAGGCACTGTATATATACTGTCCATTTCCATTTTTATTATACCGATAATTGTTATTTATGACCGTGGTCCATTTGGAAAATGTTTAACTTCATAGCCCTTTGCTGTAGAACTGTCAACACTTTCAAAGCATGAACAATAGATACAAATAATTCCCTCATCACTTTTGCTCATGAGTCATAGCGGCAAAATTAACATATTGTCCTCATTTGAGACACTCTGTGGATTTCATAAGAGCAATGTGGATGTCACCTACTACCGAATCAGTCTCTAGACAATGACACTGTGAGACACCAGCAGCAGCACATGTTAATGATTTCATAGCAGATTATAACAGATACATTTTGGTGGTCTGGTGACAGCATATATTGAGACAATGTGGATTGTTGCATGTGTTATTTTATTTGCTTTTGTTTACCCCTAACCTTCGGAGAGAGGGTGAGATATGGAAACATACAATAGGGCAGGCTGTGTTTCAATGAAGTACATTCAATATTATCATATAGTATCGTAATATGAGGTGTGCTGCTTGAGGTTTAGGACTACAGTCTAAACCAAAGGTGCATTACTGATCGTTCACTAGCACTGCATTATATGTCTCTGTCTCTGCTGCAGGATCTATAAGAGCCCCATTCCGTATTCATAATGAATTGTACTATACAAGGCAGTCTGATAGCATCGGGACAACAGCTGTGCTTAAGGATCTGCCACTGAGCCCTAATCAGGGATATGGAATAGAGAGAGAGGGAATCTAATGCATAGGATCAGGGGAAATTAGAGCCATCTACAGAAGACCCATATGGAGCTGCTTCTGCTTCCCATGCTGTTGAAATGGGATGAAGCCGTCTGCTGTCTGTTGTGAGCAGAGAGAGGGTGCCCTGTGGAGTTAGAATTAATTCAAGTTGGTAATTAATTTAGCTGACAGGAAATAGGGGATATAGGGCTATATTTTAACAAACCTAACGCAATGGTAACTTTAAGCGCTGGCAGTAGCGCTATAGATTCGGGGAGTGTCAGAAATATTTTGGGCTATTTTCACAACAAGAATTATCGGCGCAGTTGCTGGCAGCGCGAAAGGGCTGAGCTTTGACGAATAAACAAGTTGTGGGTGTGTTGAGGCTTGGCCCCTCACTGGCCAATCAGAAAGTGCTCCATGGCTAAATATGTGGTTCCTTCACGGTCTTTTATGTATTGCCTTAGAATCAACTCCATTTCCAATGTTAGTCCTTTGTAGTTTGTTAAACAGCTTACAGAAACAAAATAATACAATGTAGACATATCCCATCTTTGCTAAATATGTTAATTTGAACCATCTGCAGTCCACATTGTTCTAAGTAATTGCATGTCTTCAATAGCATTCACACTGATATAGGGGCTAGACCTACTGTAAATTACATTATGGCTGAGCATCGACATGCCAAACATTGTCAATAAGAAAGATTTCATTCATTATTGATACGGCCTAAAAAGAGAGCAAATAATTTGAATCAAATTCTTAACAAAACAACTTATTTTATATAGGCTGTCTAAATACACTTACACGCACCATCATTTCTTCCTGTGGGCATATACAATGAAATATGTTTTACAGACATCCAAACTTTTCACAGTTGCTGAACAAAGATCCAATATAAATAGAAAGGGAGAATGTCCCCTCACCGTTATACTGCTCCCAAATATGTTTTATATACAAATTGGAACCATCTTACAGATCGCATTCACACTTCTCCAGAAGTTGCATTGCATGCGTGCCACAGACATTCTCACCATAAAACCAGGACAGTGAAAGATTCTAATAAGTTTGGTTTTAATCAAATGAAACAAAAAACAAGCTGTTTGTTTTTTCAACAACAATAAATACATGTAAAATGTAATGACAAAATCGGCAGCATAAAAAAAGACACATGCATTGCTGTTGAACCAGCCTTCGGTATAGTAGGCCTAGGGTAAGGGTAGCCTAGGGGCTTGGGTTTAAAAAAAATATGGAAAACTGTTACAGGAAAATAACTTCTAAGTACAATGTTACGGGAGTAGTCATTCACGTGAAATGAAAGCCATGTGTCACAAAACAAACAATACCTCACAGTGATAGGGTGCAAAGAACTGAACTAAATAGTGTGTGATAATGACATACAGGTGTGTGAACAGGTGATCAGAATTCAGGTGATTGGGATCTGGGATGAGCTGCATTCAGAGGATCTACATGTTTGAGGTTGTGAGTTGGAAGCAGATGTTACAAGCATTGCTAAAATAATGTAGGCCTGCCTACAATACATACAGTAGATAAAAATTGAATGTCAGCTCACTGTTTTAATCCTCTCAAACTTGATATTTTAATAATGCTTTGGTGATTAAGATTTCTTTCCAAGTGGTCTCAGGAGCCAAACCCTTTATTGACGGTCTTGACTAGCCTACTTGATTGCATTGGGCAGGACAAAAAGAAAACAGACTTAATTGAGAGTAGGGGAGGCAATGCTTGGTTCTTAATCAAATAAAATGAAATGAGGAAGAAGCATGAGTGTTTTATGTTTATAAATACGAAGTATACAGGCCCCATATCACATATTGTTCCATGCGCATATGGGCAGTGTGCATCATGCCATAACCATCTATGTTACCGCTAAAACTAGCTTTTGGTTGGTCTTAAATATCCCTACATGCGCTGCCTGAAAATAGCACTTTGGATCATGTTTTTAAGGACACACCTCAAATATTTCCACACCCCTGTCAATTGCCAAACCTGGCGTTAGGGCTGGAAAATGCTGGTGCACCAGTTTTTACATTTTTGTATTTTTATTTAACCTTTATTTAACTAGGCAAGTCAGTTAAGAACAAATTCTTATTTACAATGACGGCCTACCAAAAGGCAAAGGCCTCCTGCGGGGACAGAGGCTGGGATTAAAAATAAAATATAGGACAAAACACACATCACGACAAGAGAGACAACACAACACTACATAAAGAGAGACCTAAGACAACAGCATAGCATGGTAGCTACACAACATGACAACAACATGGTAGCAACACAAAATGGCAGCAGCACAACATGATAGCAGCATAAAACAGGGTACAAACATTATTGGGCACAGACAACAGCACAAAGGGCAAGAAGGTAGAGACAACAATGCATCACGCAAAGCAGCCACAACTGTCAGTAAGAGTGTTGATGATTGAGTCTTTGAATGAAGAGATTGAGATAAAACTGTCCAGTTTGAGTGTTTGTTGCAGCTTGTTCCAGTTGCTAGCTGCAGCGAACTGAAAAGACGAGCGACCCATGGATGTGTGTGCTTTGGGGACCTTTAACAGAATGTGACTGGCAGAACGGGTGTTGTATGTGGAGGATGAAGGCTGCAGAAGATATCTCAGATAGGGGGGAGTGAGGCATAAGAGGGTTTTATAAACAAACATCAACCAGTGGGTCTTTCGACGGGTATACAGAGATGACCAGTTTACAGAGTATAGAGTGAAGTGATGTGTCCTATAAGGAGCATTGGTGGAAAATCTGATGGCCGAATGGTAAAGAACATCTAGCCGCTTGAGAGCACCCTTACCTGCCGATCTATAAATTAGTCTCCGTAATCTAGCATGGGTAGGATGGTCATCTGAATCAGGGCTAGTTTGGCAGCTGGGGTGAAAGAGGAGCGATTACGATAGAGGTAACGAAGTCTAGATTTAACTTTAGCCTGCAGATTTGATATGTCTTGAGAGCCGGACAGTGTACTGTCTTGCCATACTCCCAAATACTTGTATGAGGTGACTACCTCAAGCTCTAAACCATCAGAGGTAGTAATCACACCTGTGGGGAGAGGGGCATTCTTCTTACCAAACCACATGACCTTTGTTTTGGAGGTCATGTGGTTTGGTAAGAAGAATGCCCCTCTCCCAACAGGTGAGACGAAATTGCAAAGTAACGTGCGTGTGACACTAGCGCCGCCTAAACGCCAGCCGAAAAAAGAGCCCATTGCATTATACTTAAAGTTTAATATAGGCTATTCCTGTTGGCTCAGATGAGTTTAGCCTACATGAGTTTACAATACCAAAAACCTGATTGTTACTATAGGGGGTCTTACACTTTGTAAGGTGAGGCCGATGTGTTAATGTCTGGTGTGTGATCAGACTAACTATATGCCTGCAAGCTTGACAAAATATCTCTTAGCGCTGGCGAGTTCAATGTTGAACATATACAGTTGAAGTCGGAAGTTTACATACACTTAGGTTGGAGTCATTAAAACTTTAAACAGCTTGGAAAATTCCAGAAAATAATGTTTTGGCTTTAGAAGCTTCTGATAGGCTAATTGACATCATTTTAGTCAATTGGAGGTGTACCTGTGGATATATTTCAAGGCCTACCTTCAAACTCAGGGCCTCTTTGCTTGACATCATGGGAAAATCAAAACAAATCAGCCAAGACCTCTGAAGAAAAAAGGTAGAGCTCCACAAGCCTGGTTCATCCTTTGGAGCAATTTCCAAATGCCTGAAGGTACCACGTTCATCTGTACAAACAATAGCACGCAAGCATAAACACCATGGGACCACGCAGCCGTCATACCGCTCAGGAAGGAGATGCGTTCTGTCTCTTAGAGATGAACGTACTTTGGTGCGAAAAGTGCAAATCAATCCCAGATCAACAGCAAAGGACCTTGTGAAGATGTTGGAGGAAACAGGTACAAAAGTATCTATATCCACAGTAAAACGAGTTCTATATCGACATAACCTAAAAGGCAGCTCAGCTCCAAAACCGCCATAAGAAAAGCCAGATTACGGTTTGCAACTGCACATGGGGACAAAGATCGTACTTTTTGAAGAAATGTCCTCTGGTCTAATGAAACAAAAATAGAACTGTTTGGCCATAATGACCACCGTTATGTTTGGAGGAAAAAGGGGGAGGCTTGCAAGCCGAGAACACCATCCCAACAGTGAAGCACGGAGGTGGCAGCATCATGTTGTGGGGTGCTTTGCTGCAGGAGAGACTGGTGCACTTAACAAAATAGATGGCATCATGAGGGAGGAAAATTATGTGGATATATTGAAGCAACATCTCAAGACATCAGTCAGGAAGTTCAAGCTTGGTCGCAAATGGTTCTTCCAAATGGACAATGATCCCAAGCATACTTCCAAAGTTATGGCAAAATGGCTTAAGGACAACAAAGTCAAGGTATTGGACTGGCCATTCCAAAGCCCTGACCTCAATCCTGTAGAAAAATTGTGGGCAGAACTGACTCAGTTCCACAGCTCTGTCAGGAGGAATGGGCCACAATTCACCCAACTTATTGTGGGAAGCTTGTGGAAGGCTAACCGAAACGTTTGACCAAAGTTAAACAATTTAAAGGCAATGTTACCAAATACTAATTGAGTGTATGTAAACTTCTGACCCACTGGGAATGTGATGAAAGAAATCAAAGCTAAAATAAATAATTCTCTCTACTGTTATTCTTACATTTCACATTCTTAAAATAAAGTGGTGATCCTAACTGACCTAAGACAGGGAATTTGAACTAGGATTAAATGTCAGGAATTGTGAAAAACTGAGTTTAAATGTATTTGGCTAAGGTTTATGTAGACTTCCGACTTCAACTGTAGCTTGACATGTCTCTGGGTAGAGCACTTATACCATCACTAGGGCCAGGTGTTTACTCTGATCAGGAATCATTATGGGCTACCTACCTAGGGCTCGAGTTTTTCCATGCTCAATTCACGTGGTCTGGAATAACTCCTAGCCCCAGTTATACCATCACACACAGTTAAAGTTTTGGACTTTGAGCATTATCAATCAGAGTCCAGAGGGAAGCTATTTGGCTCTGTGTCTGAGCAGACAGGCAGTGGCCCCAGCTGAATGCATGTATGTAGCTCGTCTTGCTCCTGAGAGGAGCAGCAGCATCTCTGCTGGGATTACATAATGCTGTGTGAGTACAACACTGAAACAGGAGCAGCTTGTGTAATTTAAAGGCAGGCAGCAATGAGCTGCAACAGCAAAGATATGCCTTCATTCAGATTACTTGTTTTGTTGGTTTAGAAAAGCTTGAGGGTTTATTTGAGTTCCATTCAATCGGTATAACTTCTACAGTTGTAGTTACATAGTCATATTGTTGAGTAGCATTAATAATATAAATCTCTCTTGGGGGTTTAGGCCTTGTTTGCTGTAATGCACTTTACGACAAATGAATTTTGTAAAAGCTCTACATGAGTTAAATTCAAATAACTATGATTGAAAAGAACCAGTCGTTTTTTTAAATTGAAGTTAATTTGTTATTTTCATTCATGCTGTGTAAAGCCACATGACAGGCGCTAATCCTGTACAGTCCTGGTGAGGACGACAACCATCAGTTGTGTAAAAGATGAATGAGACATTTATTTTAAACAATGGGCATCTGAAATAAGGTTGTCGATATCTTAAATTGCGAGTGACATTTGCAGTCATCATATTCCACTTGTCCGACATTTGTCTCACTTCACAATGGAGATATAAATGGGATTGGATTCTGCCTGTCACTTATTAACTGAAGAGGGTGAGGTCAGTGTAGTTTCCAGGGGGAATCGTATTATGCCATTCAGATTGCAGATGCTTTATTATTATTATCCTAGTGCGTAGTTAACTAACGGTTAATAAAATAAATATCATAAAATAAAGAAATAAAAATCCTCTTGTCTGTGTCATCCTCTTCATAGACAGTTCTTATCTTAACTCATCTAATTTGTACCATATTAAGATTTTTGTAGAGAATTAAATGAAGATGCCTTAAAATAAAGGAGTATGACAAACATTCACATTTCAAACAATTGAGCCCACTTTTATTTATTCTCCCTAGGCATACTTGTTGCCTCCCACAATGTATCAATGTCACTGCTTTTGCCTAGGGTCGGGTTTTCTTTTATTCCCTCCTAAATGCAATATTGTCCCACCTAAAGTACTGTTGCATTTTGAGTTCTTGGGATTAGATATTGGAGCCTGTTCATGGGATTAGCTATATTATGTTGTTTATGGGATTAGCTTTATGAGCTTGTTTATGGGATTAGCTATATGAGTTTGGTTATGGGATTAGCTATAGGAGCTTGTTTATGGGATTTGCTATATACATTTGTTTATGGGATTAGCTATATGAGTTTGTCTTGTTCATTGCTACTAAATGTCCTACTTTCAGTGTGACTTACTTTTGCAGATTTCCCCCCAATAAACCCATTCGGATGTTATCTTGGTGCTGTGGATGGATATGGCCATTCCAGAATGATGAATATGATCCATTAGTCGATTACTGGAACTCATCACTGATGATCTGGGATGGAGCTCTCTGGCCTTGATGTTGAAGAACAATCTGATAGTTACAGTTGAAGTCGGAAGGTTGCATACACTTAGGTTGGAGTCATTAAAACTCGTTTTTCAACCACTCCACAAATTTCTTGTTAACAAACTATAGTGTTGGCAAGTCAGTTAGGACATCTACTTTGTTCATGACACAGGTAATTTTTCCAACAGTTGTTTACAGACAGATTATTTCACATATAAGTCACTGTATCACAATTCCAGTGGGTCAGAAGTTTACATACACTAAATTGACTATGGGAATTTTTACTAGGATTAAATGTCAGGAATTGTGAAAAAACTGAGTTTAAATGTATTTGGCTAAGGTGTATGTAAACTTCCGACTTCAACTGTAAATGATCCCACAATTGAATCCCTTATCAGATAAAAGCATTTCTGAATCTGATGATAGCAGAAGCTAATTTCTCTGTGTGAGTGTGCGTGTTCCTGCATGGGTGTGTAGATCTCTGTTCAGTTTAGTGGATATGTAGATCTCTGTTCAGTTTAGTGGATGTGTAGATCTCTGTTCAGTTTAGTGCATATGTAGATCTCTGTCCAGTTTAGTGGATATGTAGATCTCTGTTCAGTTTAGTGGATGTGTAGATCTCTGTCCAGTTTATTGGATGTGTAGATCTCTGTCCAGTTTAGTGGATATGTAGATCTCTGTCCAGTTTAGTGGATATGTAGATCTCTGTCCAGTTTAGTGGATATGTAGATCTCTGTCCAGTTTAGTGGATATGTAGATCGATCTCTGTTCAGTTTAGTGGATATGTAGATCTCTGTTCAGTTTAGTGGATGTGTAGATCTCTGTTCAGTTTAGTGGATATGTAGATCTCTGTTCAGTTTAGTGGATGTGTAGATCTCTGTTGCCAGTCTCTGTACAGCTTAGCACTAGAACTGACAGCAACAATAAGCTTCATTCTCAGGGTGTCATCTTTCCAAGCTAAATGAACCAGCATCTTCACTCATCTGCAGTCTGTACAATGACTTCAGGATGAAATAATGCTTATCTCTGCTAGGGTTGAGAGGTTCAACACAATGTTAAATAATTCATGAAAATCATGGAATAAGGATGACAGAAACAATACAGGAAGAAGTTTAATTAGGAGGTGGATTTATAAAGTGGATTAAGGCATGCATTGATTAAAATGAATGAGTAAATGAATGGAATAAATGGGTTGTTTATTCAAGAACTGACTCAGACATTTAGACCTATTTTGTCGGACGATAACATAAGGAAAATGGAGGATATGATAATACAAGACGTCCCTTTGTTCAGGTCAAATCAGCTTTCAATGTTCTTTTTTTTGGAAGAAGTGTGTACACAGGCCTAGACTGCACTAAGTGTTGATTGATATTACCTCTTCACTTCTTCATTGTGTATTTCAAACTCTTACTCCTTTACCAATGAAGGGTCTTTTCAACGTCGTGCAGTAAAGTGGTCTCATACAAGCAGGGCAAACACATGAATATAGATCCCTCTGTTCTGTACGACATTAACATTTAATGATTTAACAAAATGAGGCATTGTAGACGTTACAGGGAGGGATCCTAGGAGGGAGGAGGGTACGCTAGTCAGCCTGATAACAGCCTGATAACAATTTGATGATATTTTACAATTATTGTTTATTTGATTTGCGTCATTTGCTCAGATAGGCCTAGCTTTTGCCCCTGAGCTCCATTGCACAATGATAGAGTACAGTCCAAGTCTAGCTTTTCTCCTCAGACTCTTGGATGTTGTTGTGCTTGGATTGAAGCTGTGATCTGGCTGTCATGCCTGCCTTATGTCTGTTCACATGGACCAGCCGTGATGGTATTCCCCACTGGCCAAGAGAGAGAGAAGAGAAGAGAGAAAGAGAAAGAGAAAGAGAGAAAGAAGGTGTGGAACAATACCCAATAATGACAAAGCAAAAGCTGGTTTTTCAAAAAATGTAGCAAATTTATTTAAAAAAAATAAAAAAAATATCACATTTACATAAGTATTCAGATCCTACACTCAGTACTTTGTTGAAGCACCTTCGGTAGCGATTACAGCCTTGAGTCTTCTTGGGTATGACGCTACAAGCTTGGCACACCTGTATTTGGGGAGTTTCTTCCATTCTTCTCTGCAGATCCTCTCAAGCTCTGTCTGGCTGGATGGAGAGGGTCGCTGCACAGCTATTTTCAGGTCTCTCCAGAGATGTTCGATCGGGTTCAAGTCCGAGCTCTGGCTGGGCCACTCAAGGACATTCAGAAACTTGTCGTGAAGCTACTCCTGCGTTGTCTTGGCTGTGTGCTTAGGGTCGTTGTCCTGTTGGAAGGTGAACCTTCGCCCCAGTCTGAGGTCCTGAGCGCTATGGAGCAGGTTTTCATAAAGGATCTCTCTGTACTTTGCTCCGTTCATCTTTTCCTCGATCCTGACTCGTCTCCCAGTCCCTGCCACTAAAAAACATCCCCACAGCATGATTCTGCCACCACCATGCTTCACTGTAGGGATGGTAGCAGGTTTCCTCCAGATGTGACGTTTGGCATTCAGGCCAAACAGTTCAATCTTGGTTTCATCTGACCAGAGAATCTTGTTTCTCATGGTCTGAGAGTCCTTTAGGTGCCTTTTGGCAAACTCCATGCAGGCTGTCATGTGCCTTTTACTGAGGAGTGGTTTCCGTCTGGCCACACTACCATAAAGGCCTGATTGGTGGAGTGCTGCAGAGAAGGACAACCATTTAAGAATGATGGAGGCCACTCTGTTCTTGGGGACCTTCAATGCTGCAGAAATGTTTTGGTACCCTCTCCCGGATCTGATCATCGACACATGGCTTCCTTCGACCTCATGGCTTGGTTTTTGCTGACATGCACTGTCAATTGTGGGACCTTATATAGACAGGTGTGTGCCTTTCCAAATCATGTCTAATCAATTGAATTTACCATAGGTGGACTCCAATCAAGTTGTAGAAACATCTCAAGGATGATCAATGGGAACAGGATGTATCTGAGCCTAATTTCGATTCTCATAGCAAAGGATCTGAATTCTTATGTAAATAAGGTATTTCAGTTTTTTATATTTAATATTTTTTTAAACATTTCTAAAAACCTGTTTTTGCTTTGTCATTATGGTGTGTAGATTTTCTTTAATCTATTTTAGAATAAGGCTGTAACGTAACAAAATGTGGAAAAAGGGCAGGGGTCTGAATACTTTCCGAATGCACTGTATATTGAAATAGAGAGAGAATGTGTGGGAGAGAGGCAGGAGAAGGAGAGAGTGAATGTGTGGGAGAGGAAGAGAAAGAGAGAGGCAGAGTGGAGGTGTGTGGGAGTAAGAGAGGGGGTGAGAGAGAAAGAGAGGGGGAGAGAGAGAAAGAGAGGGGGAGAGAGAGAAAGCGAGGGGGAGAGAGAAAGAGAGGGGGAGAGTGTTCTGTAGTAATGGTGAATATTGGGGTCTGGACACCTGAGAGCCCAGATGCTTTCCTCTGAACACAAAAGCTGCCAATCTCTCACTCTCTCACTTTCTGCCTCTTCCTTCTCCCTGCTAATTGTAAGCTGTGCAGCCAAATTAGATGTATTTGCACATTGGAATTTAGCCTACCTTTTTATATACATCCATACTTCAGCACAGTGTGTATTCCTCTTGCATTCTTGGACCCATTAAAGGAATCTTCTCTTTAAACTCTCATTATCAACTCCTCTGACACTAGCAGGGTTAGGTTGTACCTGTAAAATATGATATATGCAAAGTGGAATTATATTCACAATTAACAGTACTACTTGTTTTGTTTGAATACATTTAAAGTAGATCTTAGTTAGCTTTGTCTTAGGGTAGGAGTGCTGATCTAGGATCAGGTCCCCCTGTCCATATAATCATATTCATTATGATCTAAAAGGCCAAACAGATCCTAGATCAGCACTCCTAGTCTGAGAGGCCCAGGGATTTTCATTTCCCAGAGCTAGTGGCTCAGGTGAACAAACTGCTGACCCATTTCAACTGAACACATGACAATGTTTAAACCTGAAGGAATATAGGTCTAATCTCCATGTCTGCCTACTACTGTTGTACTGCATAGGTCTATGGGATTGTGTTGGAATTTGCCTAGTTTATTTTGGAGAATTGTACTAACCAGCCATAATGGAAGTACAATTCAAACAACCTAAAAGGGTTTTTCGGCTGTCCATAGGAGAACCCTTTGAAGAACTATTTTTGGTTCCAGGTACAACCCTTTTCAGTTCCACGTGGAACCCTTTCCAGAGAGTTCTACATGGAACCCAAAAGGGTTCTACCTTGAACCAAAAAGGGTTCTCCTATGGGGACAGCCAAAGAACCCTTTTGGAACTCTTTTTTTCTAAGAGTGTAGCCACTGTAGGCTACCCAGCCATAATGGAAGTATAGAAGAACTACATCAAAGCCTATTCACCATTTCCCAGGAGTTAGTTTCTTGGGCGTTTTGCACAATGTGTTGCTACTCCCTACCCACTTGACAGTTGTTCTTGTAGCTTAACTGTGTATTCCCTCTGCATTTAGGGGAGCGACGTCGGTGGTGTGCAGATGTCGACAGAAGGGAACACTGAAGCCGTACGCAGTGAAAACACTGAAGAAAACAGTGAGTTCTCACTGGATGTTCATCATATTCTTAGTGTAATATTTTTACCCAGAGTACAACAGGTACATGTTTCTTCCTTAACCCAGTTCTGTTTTGTTTCTGCAGGTGGATAAGAAGATAGTTAGGACAGAGATAGGTGTTCTACTTCAACTCTCTCACCCAAACATTGTAAGGGTTCTACACACTTTTGTGCTGTCCTTGCATAGAATTAACAATTGTTATTATGTTTTTTATTGATACTGAATTTATGTTTGTTTTGTTTTATTTCTTTCAGATCAAACTAAAAGAGATCTTTGAGACCCCTTCAGAGATCAGTCTGGTCTTGGAACTTGTGACTGGAGGAGAGCTATTTGAAAGGTTAGTTAACTGCCTTAATGGTCACACGCACACGCACCCACACTCTCTGTACCATTCCTCTGTTACATCACAACATGTTTTTCTCTCAGGGTTGTGGAGAAGGGCTTCTACACTGAGCGGGATGCTGCTGATGCTGTCATACAAGTACTAGAAGCTGTTGCAGTAAGTTGACTTCCTTCCTCTGACACCTGTCAGAAAGTAGGCTAATAAATGTCTAGCAAACTCTTGACATACCGTAATGCTTTTGACCTGCATAGCTGGGGGGCACCATCACACATTCACTCTGCCTGTCCCTTTATCTATACATTGTAAAGAACAAAATGGCACCAATAGAACCCTTTTTCCATAATCAAATCCTAAATTTACTATCATTTGAACCAGCATTGTTGGACCAACAGTGTAAATGGATCAAGTATGCTGGATTTCATTGAGTCATCACATAACCATGTGGCTGTCTCTCACTGTGCTATCTTTGACATGTCATCAACATGGACCAAGGCATATGTCTTCTTCCTCATGTTAAGAGTCCTGTTGAACAGGCATTCCCATGTTAGTGTATTCCATGATCCTTTGTTAGATTGCTGTTGCTAAGGAGAATAGTTAAACAGTGATTTTTTTTTAAACACATAGACCCCTTTCCTTGGGGCGTTAGGTAGACTAGTGGTTAGAGAGTTGGGCTAGTAACCAAAAGGTTGCTGGATAAAATCCCCGAGCTGACAAGGTAAAAAATCTGTCGTTCTGCCCCTGAACAAGGCAGTTAACCCACTGTTCCCCGGAAGGCTGTCATTGTAAATAAGAATTTGTTCTTAATGTTCTTAACTTACTTGTCTAGTTAAATAAAGGTACAATTTTCCAGTACACGACACAATGACGTCACGCACACATGCGCGCGGCAGTAAGAAAGCCATCGCCAACATATCCTAGATGTGTTTTATTACTTCTAAACAGAATACGTGTTTTGGGTTCTCATAGGCTTACAATTATGTTTCGATTCTTACTTGAACAGTCGCTAAGATTATATTTGGCTGTGATCTTTTCAAAAATAACTATTTTGGATGCAGCAGTTGTTAGCTAGAATGCTATAGCTCAATGATATAGGCTAGCCAAAGAGCCATTTTACTGGTTGAAGTTGTGTTTTTTTAAGTATAATGCGGTTGATTTGCGATGATGACACAAACATTATATTAAGCAGGACATTCATACGAGCCTTAAAATCCAATTATAATAATCCAAAAGTTGTGTGAAATGCACTTATAAGCAACATGTAAAGAAAGGATTTCTATAAGAACTCCCCCTTGTTCAGTCACCAGCTTGCCGCACGTCGCCCCCGTGCGGCAATGTTTGCAACACAGCGGTCTGTTGAAATCAGTTCAGGGCTTGTTGTATAGGCAGTCTGAAACGGCCTGGTTTCACAACGAGCTGAATGAGGAGAAAAAAAACGGGATTTCTGAAGCCTCCAGATCTTTTTTAAGTTTCCTTGTGTTGTTGAGCAAGCGTCGAGGAAGTCTCTGTTCCGTGTTGATTGGGAGTGATGTATTTACAGTGGAAACGGCAGAGAGGTTCTGCAGTCTGTCTGTTACATGATCAAAGCCATCTGGATATCTAGCTAACGTCCCAGTGGAGCATCTTGGTAGCCTCATGTCCGGCCAATCTCACTGGCACGTCTACACTTAAATCCCCACTCTGTTAGTGACAGATTAGAGTCTTTTATTATAGGCATCTCATTTGGTGTTATCTTAGTATCCCAATGTGTTTATTATTTTAGACACGGAGAATCTGGAACCCCGTTTTAGATCCGTTAAACTGTTTACTGTAAAAGGCGGTATTAGGCTAGGTAAGGTTCTTGATGTTGAGATTTTAAGATTGAGAGGTAATATTTCCCTCATTGGCCAAATACATCGGCTCGCCCACCTCTCACATACTTTACTTTCTCTGGCAGAAGAGATCCACTGTCAATGAGAACACCGAGCTGTGTCGTTGGCCTATTGGCCACAAAATCTTATTTTGAGTGGTGCTATGGCAGCCGTGGGAGACCTGAGATATCTGTGGTGGTATGTGCGTGTGTAGTGGGGGCTACTGTATTCCCTCCTGCCTTCTCTTCATCCCTCCATCCCACACTATACTTGTCAGATGAGAGAGGACACCTTATCTGTGTCGGCTCCATAGAGCTCTGTGCAGGAGAGGAGAATTCCCCTCTGACATCACAGCCATTACACTGAGGGGTTGTCACAATACATAGTGTGGGGAGAAAATGATGCCTTCATTCACTGTGAACGAGGTCTATTCAACCTAGCCATTCCCAATGAGAAAATATTACTGTTTTGTTGCACAATAAGGATAGCTCATTCAGTACTAACCTTGATGCTTAGCATTTTCATTCCAGTGGAATGGAATGTGGTTCTTTAACAGCTTAATGTTACATAAGAAACTAGGGATTTGCATAACCACTAACCCACCCACAGTGTGCAGAAGATAAGTTATACAATAGGTTGCTTTACAAACAGATGTCATTATCAAGACAGTGAGCCGTAGAGTAGGTCTATACTCTATATCTTATCCATGACACTACAAAGTCTTTGAACATATTGCTTTCCCTCACTTGAATCCCACCTCTTCTTTTCAATGGCCAGCTTATCAAGGTAGCTGCCTTGTGCTGCTGTTTTCTGTAACTGGGTAGACTTCTATGTCCCACATTGCCTTGTTTGATGAGTTACTGTGTTAACACTGGTGAAAGTACTCGCTGAACCCAAGAATAGTTTAAATCATGCGTACGTCCAGTACACAGTATCATCGCACAGTGTACAGGAAACTGCCAAAATAAAGGAAGCACCAACATAAAGTGTGTTAATAGGGTGTTGAGCTGCTAGAACAGCTTCAATGCACCTTGGCATAGATTCTACAAGTGTCTGGAACTCTATTGGAGGGATGCGACACCATTCTTCCACTAAAACAAATTGTTGGTGGTGGAAAACACTTATTCAGGTGTTGCTCCAGAAGTGTTCAATTGGGTTGGCATCTGATACACACACACACACAGCTTAGAATAGGCAATGATAAGGTAATTCAACTTTGCATATCCATAGAACATTTTCAACAGTGTACTATTTTTATTTATTTATGTAACCTTTATTTAACTAGGCAAGTCATTTTCAATGACTGCCTAGGAACAGTGGGTTAACTGCCTGTTCAGGGGCAGAACAACAGATTTGTGTCTTGTCAGCTCAGGGATTTGAACTTGCAACCTTTCGGTTACTAGTCCAACACTCTAACACTTCTGGAGGCTACCCTGCCGCCCCAGTGCACTATAAAGCAGGAATGTTATAGTTCTCTGTAGAAAATGAATTGTGGGAGCGGGCACCGATTCATTCGGCGGTGCTGAATCCCCAAATCCCCAAACAGTCCAGCTCCATACACACCAGCAG
This sequence comes from Salmo trutta, assembly GCF_901001165.1. Taxonomy (NCBI): domain Eukaryota; kingdom Metazoa; phylum Chordata; class Actinopteri; order Salmoniformes; family Salmonidae; genus Salmo; species Salmo trutta. Next base: position 53,482,578 of record NC_042971.1, read on the forward strand.
ACAAATCAATAGCACAAGACGTGTGTAGGAGTCATACAGCCACCTGGGTGCTATGGTGTTGCCTTGTGTCTTTGTCTTTATCCAGTACCTGCATGAGAACGGCGTGGTGCACCGAGACCTGAAACCTGAGAACCTCCTATACGCTACCGCAGCACCAGATGCTCCCCTCAAAATAGGTTGGTGGGGTTACTCAATACCCTGTGGGGTTCACTACGATTATCCCAAAGAACATCCATTGACTCTGTTGTGCTATCAGAGACAGAACTGACTTGATCAGACATAATTAGGAAATCAATGCCAACGATTATATTCTATTGGAATGATCTATTACTATTTTCTATTCTACCGGTATTCTATTGTACTATTTTATTCTAAATACCAGATATTCGGACTTCCAGAAAGAGGCATCATTTTTAATATAGCTCTGTCTCTCTCTATCATTTTGCAGCTGATTTTGGTCTGTCGAAGGTCATCGATGATCAGGTCACAATGAAGACTGTTTGTGGTACACCAGGATACTGTGGTAAGTTGTAAGTTGTAACCCATTACTGTAATGCTTTTTCATTCACTTGGAACATAATATTTGCTAGCTACAGGACTAGAGATTGCCATTTCAGACCAAGCAGATGTTTCTTGTATTGGTTGCATGCTTAACTTGCCAAGATTTGAGCAGAGAAGGTTACCATGAGGACAGGGTGTATATTGTAATGTTTATCCACATACTACATAGTACATTTTTCCTTGGATAAATAATTACTGAGTAAGAATTCCCTACTCTGTTTTCACCACTGTCTCTCTCCTTCCCCCTTGTGCTGCCTCTCCCTCCCTCCCGCCCTCCATCCTGCTCTTCTCTTTTTCATCTCCCCCTCCCCCCTATCTATCCTTCCTCCCCTCCCTCCAGCCCCCGAGATTCTGCGAGGAAGTGCTTATGGACCTGAGGTTGACGTGTGGTCGGTGGGAGTTATCACGTATATCTTGTAAGGGATACCAGCCCCTCAAAAGTTTACTTGAACCCTGAATCACATCATTAAAAGACATTGGTTATTTTGACACTCAACAGTTTTATTCATTTGTTAGCAGCCCAAAAAAATACATCAAGAATTTGTGTGTTCTTTCTTTGAGGAATTACAGACCCTTTTAAGTTGTATTTTTCGGCCATTTGGTTTCTGAACCAAGGGTGTTGGTGCATTCCTGTTGTATAGCTCCTGAGTGATTTTGTTTCTTTCACATACTGATTGGTATCCATATTTGATTTGATTCAGTATGTGGTTGTGAGTTCCCCATTATACAGCAAGCCAGGAAACGGTAGTGCAACTGGTAGCAACAGCATTCAGAAGAATCACTGCTATACAGACTCACTACTAGTTAATGAATATTAAACTGTAAAAATAACATATTTTGAAGGCACATCAATCTGGGAGAATAAGAGACTGTGTGACTAGAAAGCCTTAGTGCAAGTTGGATTGGACCTCTAATAGAGTTGTAGCTTAGGCCCCTGCTGCTATCAGATCCTGTCAGACTGTAGCCAGCTATTGAATCAATAGACAGGAGCTGTCTGTGGTTGATGTATGCCTCGTATTTCATCCTCCCTGAAAGGCTATGTGGCTTTGAACCGTTCTTCGATGAAAGAGGGGACCAGTTCATGTTCAAGAGGATCCTCAACTGTGAATATGAGTTTGTCTCCCCCTGGTGGGACAATGTGTCCTTCAACGCCAAGGACCTGGTGAGTTTTATTGACTTTTACCAGGGGTGTATTTATGATACCAATTCTATCGCAAAACGTTTTGTCTGTTGCAAAATGTTATTCAATGAAAACTAGAGTTTCTATTGGACAAATTCAGGTTGGTCCCATCCCGTTTTGTTCCGCTTGCTTCTGTTTGTTTCTGTTTGGTTCTTAGTTAAGACACCCCTGGGGTCCTGAGGTTACCACAGTCACGCTGGCAAAAACGTTCCCCTGGTACTTAGGCGTAATTGATAAATCAGTAATTGGTGGAGAATGAAAACCTAGTTCCGTGGGAGACCTACTGGCTGCATTGTAGAAGAGAGGAAGTAGCAAGCGAGAGGCATAACTGGACCCACAATCTGTCTTCTCCAGCAAGTGGTGCTTTTCCTCTTTTTTTGCTCACCAAGAGATGAGTTTTGTATGGAGGTTCATGAGTGTCGAATTTAAATGTATTTGTTTTTTAAAATGTTACCTAACCCGGACGACCCTGGGCCAATTGTGCACCACCCTATGGGACTCCCAATCATGGCCGGTTGTGATACAGCCTGGATTCGAACCAGGGTGTCTGTAGTGACGCCTCAAGCAATGAGATGCAGTGCCTTATTTGATCGAATAGAAGTTTCGTAATGCTTAGGTTTTTACGAGTTTACTGATATAAATAATACATGTGACATCCCGGCAACTTTGGAAAAAAACACTTTCTATCAGAGTTGTGCCTTTGGCTAGAATGGTCCCACCTTATCTTGCCTCCTCCTGACTGCCTTCCATTTTTGAAGATGTTTCTTTTCATTGTTAGAGCGCTCAATATAATGGATTATCTGTGATTGTGCCATTGGGTCAGGTGAAATGTTTCCCAGGTGAAATGTCAGTGTGAGTGTGTCCATGTTGGGGGCGGCAGGTAGCCTAGTGGTTAGAGTGTTGGACTAGTAACCGAAAGGTTGCAATATCGAATCCCCGAGCTGACAACGTAAAAATATGTCATTCTGCTCCTGAACAAGGCAGTTAACCCACTGTTCCTAGGCTGTCATTGTAAATAAGAATTTGCTCTTAACTGACTTGCCTAGTTATAAAAAAAATATATTGGTGTGTCTGATTATCAAAGAATGTAAAAAAGGAGGGTAACTAGAAATGCAGGGCAAACAGACTACATCCATCTCTTACTGTACATTCTGAATTTTATCTCCACATTATGAACTGGACCGACTTGTTATGTGGACAGAAACCTGCGTAAACAGCATCCAAGAAAATAATGAATTCAGTCTCAGTGACCCAGTTACTAACCATATATGACGTACTGCTGTCCTGTAGGTGAGAAAGCTGATTGTCCAGGATCCAAATAAACGGCTGACGACCTTGCAAGCGCTGGAGCACCCCTGGGTGACTGGGAAGGCAGTTAACTCAGCACATATGGACACTGCTCAGAAGAAACTGCAGGAGTTCAATGCACGCCGAAAACTCAAGGTAGATGCAAAACAACGTTTCTCAATAGGATTTTGTACAGTGGTTGAGGGCAAGTAGTACCTTGTCTAATTTATTGATGTCAGGAGATTTTAAAGTCATGATTGTGTAGTTGTGTCAAGATCCTTTGAATGTATTTTGAATGCAAGCATAGACAAACATAAACTCAGCAAAAAAAGAAACGTCCTCTCACTGTCAACTGCGTTTATTTTCAGCAAACTTAACATGTGTAAATATTTGTATGAACATAACAAGTTTCAACAACTGAGTCATAAACTGAACAAGTTCCACAGACATGTGACTAACAGAAATGGAATAAGGCGTCCCTGAACAAAGGGGGGGGGGGGGGTCAAAATCAAAAGTAACAGTCAGTATCTGGTGTGGCCACCAGCTGCATTAAGTACTATAGTACATCTTCTCCTCATGGACTGCACCAGATTTGCCAGTTCTTGCTGTGAGATGTTACCCCACTCTTCCACCAAGGCACCAACAAGTTCCCGGACATTTCTGGGGGGAATGGCCCTAGCCCTCATCCTCCGATCCAACAGGTCCCAGACATGCTCAATGGGATTGAGATCCGGACTCTTCGCTGGCCATGGCAGAACACTGACATTCCTGTCTTGCAGGAAAGTACGCACAGAACGAGCAGTATGGCTGGTGGCATTGTCATGCTGGAGGGTCATGTCAGGATGAGCCTGCAGGAAGGGTACCACATGAAGGGGGAGGTTGTCTTCCCTGTAACGCACAGCGTTGAGATTGCCTGCAATGACAACAAGCTTGCCTGCAATGACCCTCCACCTCCAAATCGATCCCGCTCCAGAGTACAGGCCTCGGTGTAACGCTCATTCCTTCGACGATAAACGCGAATCCGACCATTACCCCTGGTGTGACAAAACCGCAACTCGTCAGTAAAGAGCACTTTTTGCCAGTCCTGTCTGGTCCAGCGACGGTGGGTTTGTGCCCATAGGCGATGTTGTTGCCGGTGATGTCTGGTGAGGACCTGCCTTACAACAGGCCTAAATTTACAAGCCCTCAGTTCAGCTTCTCTCAGCCTATTGTGGACAGTCTGAGCACTGATGGAGGGATTGTGCGTTCCTGGTGTCACTCGGGCAGTTTTTGTTTCCATCCTGTACCTGTCCCGCAGGTGTGATGTTCGGATGTACCGATCCTGTGTAGGTGTTGTTACACGTGGTCTACCACTGCGAGGACGATCAGCTGTCCACTCCCTGTAGCGCTGTCTTAGGCGTCTCACAGTACGGACATTGCAATTTATTGCCCTGGCCACAACTGCAGTCCTCATGCCTCCTTGCAGCATGCCTAAGGCAAGTTCACGCAGATGAGCAGGGACCCTGGGCATCTTTCTTTTGGTGTTTTCCAGAGCCAGTAGAAAGGCCTCTTTAGTGTCCTAAGTTTTCATAACTGTGACCTTAATTGCCTACAGTCACTAAACTGTTAGTTTCTTAATGACTGTTCCACAGGGGCATGTTCATTAATTGTTTATGGATCATTGAACAAGCATGGGAAACAGTGTTTAAACCCTTTACAATGAAGATCTGTGAAGTTATTTGGATTTTTACGAATTATCTTTTTTATACATTTTTTTATTTTTATTTTACCTTTATTTAGCCTTTATTTAACCAGGTAGGCTAGTTCTCATTTGCAACTGCGACCTGGCCAAGATAAAGCAAAGCAGTTTGCATACAACACATACAACAACACAGAGTTACACATGGAATAAACAAACATACAATCAATAATACAGTAGGAAAGTCTATATACAGCATGTGCAAATAAGGGAGGTAAGACAATAAATAGGCCATGGTGGCGAAGTAATTACAATATAGCAATTAAACACTGGAATGGTAGAATGTGCAGAAGATGAATGTGCATGTAGAGATACTGGGGTGCAAAGAAGCAAGGTAAATAAATAAATACAGTATGGGGACGAGGTAGTTGGATGGGCTATTTACGGATGGGCTATGTACAGGTGCAGTGATCTGTGAGCTGCTCTGTCAACTGGTCCTTAAAGCTAGTGAGGGAGATGAGTCTCCAGCTTTAGTGATTTTTGCAGTTCTTTCCAGTCATTGGCAGCAGAGAGCTGGAAGGAGAGGCGGCCAAAGGAAGAAATGGCTTTGGGGGTGATCAGTGAGCTATACCTGCTGGAGCGCGTGCTATGGGTGGGTACTGCTATGGTGACCAGTGAGCTGAGATAAGGTGGGGCTTTACCTAGCAGAGACTTGTAGATGACCTGGAGCCAGTAGGCTTGGCGATGAGTATGATGCGAGGGCCAACCAACGAGAGCGTACAGGTCGCAGTGGTGGGTAGTATATGGAGCTTTGGTGACAAAACGGATGGCACTGTGATAGACTGCATACAATTTGTTGAGTAGAGTGTTGGAGGCTATTTTGTAAATGACATCGCCAAAGTCGAGGATCGGTAGGATGGTCAGTTTTACAAGGGTATGTTTGGCAGCCTGAGTGAAGGATGCTTTGTTGTGAAATAGGAAGCCGATTCTAGATTTAATTTTGGATTGGAGATGTTTAATGTGAGTCTGGAAGGAGAGTTTATAGTCTAACCAGACACATAGGTATTTGTAGTTGTCCACATATTCTAAGTCAGAACCGTCCAGAGTAGTGATGCTGGACGGGCGGGCAGGTGCGGGCAGCGATCGGTTGAAGAGCATGCATTTAGTTTTACTTGCATTTAAGAGCAGTTGGAGGCCACGGAAGGAGAGTTGTATGGCATTGGAGCTCGTCTGGAGGACACAGTGTCCAAAGAAGAGCCAGAGGTATACAGAATGGTGTCGTCTGCGTAGAGGTGGGTCAGAGAATCACCAGCAGCAGGAGCGACATCACTGATGTATACAGAGAAGAGAGTCGGCCTGATAATTGAACCCTGTGGCACCCCCATAGAGACTGCCAGAGGTCCGGACAACAGGCCCTCCGATTTGACACACTGAACTCTATCAGAGAATTAGTTGGTGAACCAGGCGAGACAATCATTTGAGAAACCAAGGCTGTTGAGTCTGCCAATAAGAATGTTGTGATTGACAGAGTCGAAAGCCTTGGCCAGGTCGATGAATACGGCTGCACAGTAATGTCTCTTATCGATGGCGGTTATGATATCATTTAGGACCTTGAGCGTGGCTGAGGTGCACCCATGACCAGCTCTGAAACCAAATTGCATAGCGGAGAAGGTACGGTGGGATTCGAAATGGTCGGTGATATATTTGTTAACTTGGCTTTCGAAGACCTTAGAAAGGCAGGGTAGGATAGATATAGGTCTGTAGCAGTTTGGGTCTAGAGTGTCTTCCCCTTTGAAGAGGGGGATGACCGTGGCAGCTTTCCAATCTATGGGAATCTCAGACGATACGAAAGAGAGGTTGAACTAGTAATAGTGGTTGCAACAATTTCGGCAGATAATTTTAGAAAGAGAGGGCCCAGATTGTCTAGCCCGGCTGATTTGTAGGTGTCCAGATTTTGCAGCTCTTTCAGAACATCCGCTATGTGGATTTGAAAGACAGGGTCCTGAAAACGGGACTTTTCTTTTTTTGCTGAGTTTGCATGATTGCTATAATACCTAGATTCATCAGCATAGTCAGAGTGGGCCTACACATGAATCGTAAACTGTGTCAATGAATGATATACTGTGTACTGTGTGTTCGTTGACAGGCTGCAGTAAAGGCCGTGGTGGCTTCGTCACGATTGGGCAGCGCTGGCAGTCACGGCAATGCTGACAACAGCAAGAATATCAACTGCAACAACTCCGCCAATCAGAAAGAGGCACAAGAGGAGCAGCCACGGAACGACCAATCACAGTCAAAGATCCAGGAAGGATCCTAACTGTGGATCTCCTCTGTTGTTGTGACCCTGTGCAGACATTCTACCCTCCTGTTGGACTGTGAAATTGCTGAGAGGAGCTATGTGGTCTCACCTGTACTGGAGATACTCTGCCTGGCTTTATTGCATGTGACTGATTTATTAAACGATGTACAACCATATTGACTCGGTACATTGGAACGACATGCCTACAAGTATTTAAAGTACATGTGAAATCAGAGTTTACTACTGCACATTCCCATTTCATAACTCACACAAGTAGCTTCATTGGATGGTTTATCTCTTCCATTATACCATGTTATAACTGCAAAATGGCCTCCAAGTGTTCCCAGTATTAATTTGCCAGTTTGTAAATTAATTCATAACAATTGGCAGAATAAGGATAGTAGGTCATTATGTGTTCTGGTAATCATCATGCTGCTTTGGTGGCAGAATATAGACTGAAGAATCGATCTAGGTTGATTTTCAATACTGGTTGAGTAAGTCGACAGTATCTGGAGAACTGGTTGGACACATTTTCCAGGCGGTCATAAATTTAACCTTTATTACAACTTCTAAGGAGAATGCCTTATTATTGTATCTTATTAACTGGATTTTACACTCCCTTTGTAAGAAATATTTCATATCTTGTTAAGAAATAGATTAGAAACATGTTCAAATCAATCAATTGCACAATGATTGTGTTGAAATTGACTTTCAAGGAACATAAGGTTATTTCATAGTGTAGAGTTGTTTTAGCATTAAGAACTTTTCACTTTTGTATACCAAAATATGTTGTGTACAACTGAAAAGGCACCCCAGTTTTTTTATTGCCAAATACACCATTTGCAGGGAAATGGATGAGTAGATAAAATTTGATTTGATTTGATGTAGCTATTCAGTGCCAAAATTGTTTGAGGCTGCTGCTTTATTTGATAATATCCCACCTCTGTCATATACAATTGAAGAGACTGTAATCTTAGTGCAAATATTTATCTCTCATTATAAACTGGGTGGTTCGAGCCCTGAATGCTGATTGGCTGACATCAGTGGTATATCAGACCGTATACCACGGGTATGACAAAACATATTATTTTTACTGCTCTAATTACATTGGTAACCAGTTTATAATAACAATAAGGAACCTTGGGGGTTTGTGGTATATGGCCAATATACCACGGCTAAGGGCTGTATCCAGGCGCTGCGCATTGCGTCGTGCATAAGAACAGCCCTCAGACGTGGTATATTGGCCATATACCACCCCCCCTCGTGCCTTATTGCTTAATTAACCCATAAACTGACATGCTGTGTTATGGAATGATTTTTTAAATCTACAAAGAAAAAGCTGTATATTGAATTTTAGCATGCTTTTGCCCTCAGTATAAAGGAATGATGTGGGTAATATATGCATGTAGGAATGTTGAATTGAACTGCTGCGGTTGCCTGTAGAAATGCACTATAGTTGGCTGACATCACATGACGGACGTAATCTGTGTTAAACAGTGAAGTATTAGAGGCCTCTTAAGACATTAACTTGATATTCCTTTTATATGCTCAAGGAAACATTAAATAATTCAATGTTGTCTTAAAATGGTTACCATTAACATTGATTTGGTAAGGACTGCAGGATAAAAAAAAATAATAAACAATATGAAGTTACATATGTTTGGGCAGTTTTGTATATCAGACGGCTTATGTACTTTTTGAACTTGTATACAAATGGTTTTTATTATTTTTAGTGACCTACCATTTCCAGTGTTTCCGCTACATTGTAGATGAACTAGGTGGGGTGGTCTCCATCGCTCAGTACTGGAAGATGCCTCTATACTGACCAATGTCTATGGTATAATGTATGTAACAGGTCAGTGTGGAGAGAGAGTGAAATGTAAGGGGCATCTATGGATCCTGTGGTGCAAAGGTGAGAGCACTACCCTGGGCATTGGCAGTAGTATTCTGACATACACCATGTTACAGAATTACCCCTCTCTCAAACTTTCCTCCCATTTGAACCAAGCCCATGCCAACGGGTAAGCTCCTCCAAAGACCATCCCACTGCTGCCAACAATGTAAGAGGCCGAGGTGGAGAAAGAGTGATGGGGCATGATCATTGGGCACGATCCATGGATCCTGCAATTGGGCACTACTCCTTATAGCAGAACACTCACATACACCTTGCTTACAAAACATATACAGTATATATATAGTACATGCATAGATGGCGGCAGGTAGCGTAGGGTTACTGTCTGCTCCCGCTCTTCCTCCCCCTGGCTCTCGGATCCCCAGCATTACGCACTCAAGCCACCATCAATATGCACACCTGCCTTCCCCCCCGTCACGCGCATCAGCAATCATTGGACTCACTTTGACTCAATTACTATCTGTCTGTTCCCAAGCTCAATTCCCTGCTTCGGGATTGTCATATGTCCATGTTACCCGTGTTCTGACGCTGTTCCTGTCTTGTTCTATGTCTGTTCCCTATTAAATGTTTGACTCCCTGTATCTGCTCCACTCCTTACACCTGGAGGTTAAGCTCGTTGGGTCAGTAAACGAAAGGTTGCTGATTTGAATCCCTGAGCCGACTAGGTGACAAATCTGCCAATGTGCCCGCTTTACCCTAATTGCATCTGCAAGTTGCTCTGGATAGGAGCATCTGCTAAATGACGTGAATATATATACTACCTCACTAACCGGTGTCTGTATGTAGCCTTGCTACTTTTATAGCCTCGCTACTGTTTTTCACTGTCTTTTAACTGTTGTTTTTATTTCTTTACTTACCTGTTGTTCACCTAATACCTTTTTTTGCACTATTGGTTAGAGCCTGTAAGTAAGCATTTCACTGTAAAGTGAACCTATTGTATTTGGTGCAGGTGACAAATAAACTTTGATTGGATTTGACGGTAGAGAAATTAACATTCAATTTTCTGGCAACAACTCTGGTGGATTTTCCTGCTTTCGGCATGCCAATTGCACGCTCCCTCAAAACGTGAGGCATCTGTGGTGAGGCCTTTTATTGGTGAGGCCTTTTATTGTCTCCAGCACAAAGTGCACTTGTGTAATAATCATGCTGCTTAATCAACTGTCAGGTGGATGGATTATCTTGGCAAAGGAGAAATGCTCACTAACAGGGATGTACAGTGCCTTTGTAAAGTATGTTAGGTTACAGCCTTATTCTAAAATTGATTAAATAGTTTTTTCCCTCATCAATCTACACCCAATACCCCACAATGACAAAGCAAAAACAGGTTTTTAGAAAAAACTGAAATATCACATTTACATAAGTATTCAACCCTGCACTTAGTACTTTGTTGAAGCACATTTTACAGCTATTACAGCCTCGAGTCTTCTTGGGTATGACGCTACAAGCTTGGCACAACTGTATTTGGGGAGTTTCTCCCATTCTTCTCTGCAGATCCTCTCAAGTTCTGTCAGGTTGAATGGGGAGCGTTGCTGCACAGCTATTTTCAGGTCTCTCCAGACATGTTCGATGGGGTTCAAGCCATGGCTCTGGCTGGGCCACTCAAGGACATTCAGAGACTTGTCCCAAAGCCACTCCTGTGTTGTCTTGGCTGTGTGCTTAGGTTCGTTGTCCTGTTGGAAGGTGAACCTTTGCCCCAGTCAGGTTTACATTGTAGAATAATAGTGAAGACATCAAAACTATGTAATAACACATACGGAATCATGTAGTAACCAAAAAAGTGTTTATTTGAGATTCTTCAAAGTAGCCACCCTTTGCCTTGATGACAGCTTTGCGCACTCTTGGCATTCTCTCAACCAGATTCATGAGGTTGTCACCTGGAATGCATTTCAATTAACAGGTGTGCCTTGTTAAATGTTAATTTGTGCATGCGTTTGAGCCAATCAGTTGTGTTGTGACAAAGTATGGGTGGTATATAGAAGATGGCCCTATCTTGTATAAGGTAGTTGTGAATTTGTTAGAATACTTGTTAGATTTTACTGCATAGTCTAGAAGCACAAGCATTTCGCTACACTCACATTAACATCTGCTAACCATGCGTATGTGACCAATAAAATTGGATTTGATATGATTTGAAATAAGCAAAGAGAAACGACAGTCCATCATTACTTTAAGACATGAAGGTCAGTCATTCCGGAACGTTTCAAGAACTTTGAAAGTTTCTTCAAGTGCAGTCGCAAAAACATCAAGCGCTATGATGAAACTGGCTCTCATGAGGACCGCCACAGGAAAGGAAGACCCAGAGTTACCTCTGCTGCACAGGGTAAGTTCATTAGAGTTAACTGCACCTCAGATTCCAGCCCAAATACATTTTTCACAGAGTTCAAGTAACAGACAGATCTCAATATCAACTGTTCAGAGGAGACTGCATAAATCAGACCTTTTTTTAATTTAACCTTTATTTAACTAGGCAAGTCAGTTAAGGACAAATTCTTATTTACAATAACGGCCAAACCCGGACGACGCTGGGCCAATTGTGCGCCGTCATATGGTACTCCCAATCATGGCCTCATGGTCAAATTGCTGCAAAAAACCACTACTAAAGGACACCAATAATAAGAAGAGACTTGCTTGGGCCAAGAAACATGACCAATGGACATTAGACCGGTGGACATCTGTCCTTCGGTCTGATGAGTCCAAATTTGAGATTTTTGGTTCCAACCGGTGTGTCTTTGTGAGACGCAGAGTAGGAGTAAGGATGATCTACGCACCCGTGGTTCCCACCTTGAACCATGGAGGAGGAGATTTCAGAAGTTATGGTGTGGGGATACTTTGCTGGTGACATTGTCTGTAATGTATTTACAATTCAAATCACACTTCACCAGTATGGCTACCACAGCATTCTGCAGCGATATGCCATCCCATCTGGTTTGTGCCTAGTGGGACTATAATTTTTTTTCAACAGGATAATGACCCAAAACACACCTCCAAGCTGTGTAAGGGCTATTTGACCAAGAAGGAGAGTGATGGAGTGCTGCCTCAGATGACCTGGCCTCCACAATCACCTGATCTCAACCCAATTGAGATGGTTTGGGATGAGTTGTACAGCAGACTGAGGGAAAAGCAGCCAACAAGTGCTCAGTATATGTGGGAACTCCTTCAAGACTGTTGGAAAAGCATTCCAGGCGAAGCTGGTTGAGAGAATGCCAAGATTGTGCAAAGCTGTCATCAAGGCAAAGGGTGGCTACTTTGATGTCTTCACTATTATTCTACAATGTAGAAAATTGTAAAAATAAAGAAAAACCCTTGAATGAGTAGGTGTGTCCAAACTTTTGACTGGTACTGTATGTATTTTTTAAAAACATTTTTTACGTCAAACTAGTCAGGGATTGCATTGGGTAAATAGCTTTCTTGTCTCACATTTTGATTACAGTGGCTGAATCATAAAATGGATTCTATTTCTATGGGCTGATTTTTTTTTTTTTTCCCCCTCTTCAGTTGAACAACCACATTATTGTGAAGGGCTCCCCCTAGTGTTTCTTCAGCAGACTGCGAATGCTCTGTCTCACTACTTACTTCTTCGTGACAGCCAGGGAGGGGGAAGCACAGAACTGTAAGCTCAGGATCCATCTTAAAGAGAAAATACGAAATTGAAATCGCGTCCCAGGTTTATCTCTTAAAAGCTGTATATTTTCCGCGTGATCCGTGCTAGGGAGGCCAAGGAGGGGGCTGTGTCATCGTCTGTAGGATGTCCCGACATGAGGGTAAGTGAAAAATAGACGTCCATAGCTAACATTAGCTTCCTGGGGTTGGTCAGTGGGTTGCCATGTTTTGTATTGCAATGTATTGGACAGGGCTCATGATGGCGGCCACCATGAATTTTCTCAACCTCCTGATTGCTGAGTAGAACCAGGCTGATTCTTGATAACGACAGTCTCCGTATTTATGAATAGTCATGTTTCAAAGAAGTAATACTTCTAGTGAGCGTCCGTTTTCTTATTCTAGCGAGTTAGCTAATGCTAGTTAGCTTGCTAACTAACGTAGCTAGCTAAAGTGATGGTCCGACAGACAGTTGCTATAGCTAGGACGTTGGCTAACTAGCGTTCTTCAATGACAACGTCGTTAGCCTAGTAGTTAAGTTTCCAGACTGGCCTTTTTTAGGAAGGGTGGATGCGTGGTGTGTGTTGGTATGGCCACATTGTTTTCGTAGGTAGTTTCGTTAACAAGTTATTTAACTGGACTAAGTGCTGAAATACTCCATGCCACCCAAGAAGGGTTTGGTCACTGAATGCACTGTCATTAAGGTAGTTTGAGGCCTCAGTCACAGTGGCCCAAACCTAACCAGGCAGCTAGCTAGCTGCTACCTAGTTTGCTAGCTGCTACCTAGTTTACTAACTACTTCGCCCGTCTTCTACCTTCACTCAATGAACGTTATCTAGCTACCGGTGTTATAGTTAAATTCTTTAGTTAATTAGCTAACTTATTGGATCAGTAGAGTATGCTAGCTAACTGCAAACAGAGTGAATAGTACAAGTTAGCTAGCTAGTTAAGTTGACCCTGTTAGAGTACGGTTTTGGAGAACACCCGGCCTCAACCTACTTGATATCTACTTAGACATCTGTCTGGCTTGCTATACTTGTTGGACAACGTCATATTAGGTCTGGATGAATAGCCAGGTCTGGATGTTTTATCTCCTATAACGTTAGCTAACTAAGGATCTGTGCACTTATGAAGGAAGGCCTGTCAGTGTATGGTGAAAGTGTTCTCAGTCTCTGTCCCTCCATAGCTATGTCAAAATGACATACAGTTCCAAATAGGATGTTTTCCTAAGCAGCACACCTTTATCCAGAGTCCAGACAAGCATTGCATAGACAGCTGTAGGTGTGACAGACACCAGGCCTCTGAAAAAACATTTGAGTAGTGTAGCAAGGGGTGTAACTGATTGATTTGGTGTCATTTTTTCCATTATTGCTTTATTGTCATCAAGGATGGGAAGTCAAGGGCTGTTGTAATCGCAGAACAAGGGCAAATTCTCAATTTGGAGAATTTAATAATAGATCAGTACAGAAGTTCTCAGAAATGTCTGACTGTGGGTGCGTTCGTAAATTAATTCTGTCTGTCTTTTATTTTATTTTATCTTTATTTAACTAGGCAAGTCAGTTAAGAACAAATTCTTATTTACATTGACGTCCTAACCCGGACGATGCTGGGCCAATTGTGCGCCGCCCTATGGGAGTCCCAATCACGGCCGGTTGTGATACAACCTGGAATCGAACCAGGGTCCGTAGTAATGCCTCTAGCACTGAGATGCAGTGCCTTAGACCGCTGCGCCACTCGGGAGCCTTACTTAGATTTCAGAGCGCTCTCGTCTGGAGGAACCCTTGCTCTAGATGACATGAAAACAGCTTAACTAGGGCGAGTAAAATTGTCAGTGATGTGTTCTCTCATAGGTGTCTGGAAGTAGCTGGCAAGCTAGCCAACTTTAGCAAGTTAGCTTGGGTGCTTGACTGCCGTTGTTAGGTCAGAACACTCGGATCGACCCTATTCCTCAGCCAGAGCATCCAGTGTGCGCTCCAAGAGCGAACCGTTCTGAATTTACAAACTGGACAATATGACAACTCTCTGAATTTACGAACGCCCAGAGCGCACTCTGAGTTTACTCTGGCACTCCAGAGTGAATTGACGAACGTACCCTAAATGTGAGCAATGAACAGCAGCATAGCCTAACCTTTTTCAGTTTCAGCACTTTGTATCTTGCTCTGTCAGTTACCTAAGGAGGGACATGTGTCAAATGCCTTGGCTTTATGGCAGTGGTGGAATTGTCTCATTTTCGGCAGCAGTAACAAAGTGGAGGTGGTGGTTATAGCAGTTTACATAGTGCCTGTTGGAAGGAGGAAACTACAGTATGTGTATCAGTACAGTATCATAGCAATCACCACGTGATATGATAGAGAAAAACCACAAAGGGACAGCTTGATGACAGTTTGGTGTCTTGTTTCTTTTAATTTTCACTTTGTCTATACACACTGGTTCTTTTCTCCTGATCATCTCTTGTCTGTCCATCTGCTGTTTAGGCCTGTTTAATTTACTGCATTGTGATATAAATGCCTGTTTTGCATTTGCAACAACAAATGCAAAAGAATACGTACAAATGCATGAGAACCGGACAAGATGGGACCCTATTATTCTGTTCTAGCCAGGTACACACACACACTGGCATTCATTAATGACCTGCTATTGATGTTCGGTGGATTTGAAAAATTCCTCTCCATTCACATTTGTGGGTTAGTGCCAGTGCCAATGTCATCCAGCCTCTCTTTCTGACTGTCTGCACACAGTGTCCTACTGCACCACATGAATGGGCTATTAGCCTGTACATTTTGACAATGAATCCTCCCCCTTGTTTTGCAGGTGTGAGCTGTGACGCGTGTTTAAAAGGGAACTTCAGAGGGCGCCGGTACAAGTGTTTAATTTGCTACGACTACGACCTGTGCGCATCGTGCTACGAGAGCGGAGCTACCACAACGAGACACACGTCGGAGCACGCCATGCAGTGTATATTAACCAGGGTAGACTTTGGTAAGGACATCTGCAGTGTAGATTAAACATGTTACATTATGAGAAGGGACAGGAGTATTTTTTCCTGCCCATGTGACCCAGCAGGGCTATCTTGTAGTTCTTCCTGGTCAGGTGGCCCAGCAGGGCTATCTTGTAGTTCTTCCTGGTCAGGTGGCCCAGCAGGGCTATCTAATAGTTATTCCTGGTCAGATGGCCCAGCAGAGCTATCTTGTAGTTCTTCCTGGTCAGGTCATGTGGTCCGGAAAACTCCTCGCCCTTAATGTTATTATTAATTAGATTTTTGTTGATCCTTCTGCTTTCAGTGTATTTGCATGGGGAATTTTAAATGTATTTTTGTCTTTGTTTTCTACCTTATGCACATTGAGCATGTGAAATGTGCTCAACAAATTCAATATGATTATTATTTGATATGAGGTTTGTTGTATTATGGTGATTATTATTATTGTGACTCTAAAGATGGATGGTTTTCTTTGCAGACCTGTATTACGGCGGCGAGGCGTTCTCAGTAGAGCAGCCCCAGAGCTTTTCCTGTCCTTACTGTGGTAAAATGGGCTACACAGAGACATCCCTACAGGAGCATGTCACCACAGACCATGCAGAGACTTCCACAGAGGTGGTAAGTGGGGGATATCATCCTAGTGTTTCATCTAGCATCACTAAGACAGGACAGACTGGTCCCTCAGTCTAGCTCTGTTGCTCTTCTGCCTGAAAAAATGTGGCATCCATTTCTTTCAATAGAATGTTTTGGTGTTTACCACCTCTAAAAAAATCTAGGGGAAACATTGCATCCAATGACATCTCATACATCCAAATTGGATTCCAGGGCTCATGGAAGCATTAACACAATTCTCAAATAATTATTTGACAACTGGTGCTTGTGAATGGTCAGTTGAATATATCCAGATGGTGCTTACTGCTTCATTTCAGATCTGTCCAATATGTGCTGCGTTGCCGGGCGGGGACCCCAATCACGTGACTGACGACTTTGCTGCTCATCTCACACTTGAACACAGAGCACCTAGAGACTTAATATCCTTTTACGCAGCTCAACTCTATCTGTGTGTGTCGGTCTGTCTGCACGTGTGTGTGTGTGCACGGTCTGCTTGTGTGTGCCTACCTACCTTTGAGTGTGAACACCTTTGTGGATGTGACTACTATACACGTCTGTGGATGTGACTATTCCAGTTACTTGCGAGCCCCTTGGTCTGTACTCCTTAACCCACTGTGTTTTACGATGAGTCCAGTGGCGTCCGGCACGTGCGTCGGATGTTCCACCACGGTCGTGGGCTGGGCGGTCCTAGGGCACGCAGGACCAACATGCACTTTACTAGCAGCTCCACTGGGGGGCTCTCTTCCTCACAGAGTTCCTCTTACTCCCCCAGTAACAGGGAAGCCATGGACCCTATAGCAGGTGAGCAGTGCACCTGGTCTGACCTGTCTGTCTGTCAGTATAACTGCAAACAGGGTCTTCCTCATAGAAATAGATAGAGATTCTATAGTTTCTCCCCTCTTGTGGCTCCTATGTTACTCATGGAGTCATTTGACATACAATAAGTAAAATTATCTCTCCATGAGACTGAATGGCTCCTGTCTCCAATGAATTATAACCAGTACAACCACAGTGTAATGTCTCTTGTTCAAAGCACTGTGACACCCCTACAGTAGTGTGATGTCTCCCAACAACGTGTCTATACTGGAGAATGTTCATTTGACTGTCACCAAAATGAACTCTAAATAAATCTCTTCATCTCCCCTCCCCACAGAGCTATTGTCTCAGCTGTCGGGCGTGCGGCGTTCGGCGGGCGGCCAGCTCAACTCGTCGGGCCCGTCTGCGTCTCAGCTGCAGCAGCTACAGATGCAGCTGCAGCTGGAGCGCCAGCAGGCCCAGGCGGCCCGCCAGCAGCTAGAGACGGCCAGGAACGCCACACGACGCTCTAACCCCGGCGGCAACATCAGTGCCACCATCCCACCTCCCAGCGCCGTCGCCAACTCGGCCGGCGTGGCCGAGAGCAATCCCATGGCCTCCCACAGCTCCCAGTTCCTGCTCACACGGTGAGTTGTCTACTCGTGGACAGAGCCTTCTACTTAGTGTTTTTAAAAATGGATCAATGCTCTGCAGACTTGACATCTGAGGCCCTTCTGGACTTCTACTACATTGTTACATCTCCCAGGACCCAAGTTGTTCCTATCAACTCCTTGTGGCATGGTCTCCCTTATCCTCCTGTTTGTCCCCCTACGCGGTGTCGTCTCCCCTCTACGCGGTATCGTAGGGGGTCGTCTCCCACCCAGCCGCGGTGTCGTGGGTCGACACCTACGCGGTGTTGTGTCTTTGCTATGCCAGATTAAGTGATATGACATGCTATTTTATAAAATAATTTCTCTGTAATTAATATTACCTGATTAAACTAATCATGTAAATGTAATTAACTAGGAAGTTGGGGCACCACGGAATAATATTTATAGAGCTGTTGTCTTCCGAATAAACTCTTAAAGACCTGGTAATCTTTTATATCAATAGCAGTCACATCTGAACGTCGTAAAATTCTTGGTTATCTTCACAAACACTGTCTAACAAATTGAATCAGCAGTCCAAAATTTGGTTTCATTATTTATTTACTAAATACCTAAATAATCACACAGAATTACATATACATAGGATGGATCATACATTGATTACTAATTATGTCATACAAGAAAACGTCCCTAGTGGACAGAACCGATATGACTGCTGGTTACACAAAGAAAGGTGGTTTGGTTTGAATGAAAGCGCGGGAAGAATGAGGAACCAACGGATTGGGTCTCTGTCGGACCTCATGAAGCTATGCTATCGTAAATACAGAATCTAATGCATTCTAAATAACCGCCCATTTGTAAAAGGAAAATGCAAGAAATATTTACTCTGAGCTGCGCTTCGATAGATTGGTCGTAGATGGAAGGCTGGGTTGCCCAGCAGAGATCTCCCTTGTCCTTTGAAGAATATGTATTGTAGTAGAATGGATACGTTGTAGTACCCTGTCTTTCTGAAGAGATTGTCCGTCCTTTCCTAGCCCACGTTTACAGCTGCTGCTGCTAACTCAACGTCTAGGATGTATCACTTCTTTAGTGAATAAGAGTCCATAGTTCAAACCAAGTTGCCATACTCTAAGCTCATGCTATATTCTGGCTGGTATAGTCGAAATTCATCCTTCCAGCGTGTCGATTGTCACCTCCACGTTGAAATTCGCTCTTTTAAACATATGGACATCAGTCCTCACGTCATAGGGAACACAATGTTAATTTCGTTAGGTTGTAGTCGTTCAACCATTAGCAACCAGAGCTCACGCTAAAGTTGGCTTAGTTCTGTAGTTGATATTAGCCCTTTTAAATGTATGGACAGCAGTCCTCACGTCATCGGGAACACCAGGTTGACTTTCGTCAATGGGCTTTTGAAGTGGTGGAGAGAATGGCGTGTTTCATAGTTCACAACCAATGTCTGTTCAATTAGGCGAGGCCACTGAGTGAGCAGAGTTTACTTATGAAAACAATACTCTAATTTAGAAGCTAAAATTACATTTAATATTTTCACAAATAGTTTCATATTTAAACATTTAAATTGCACAACAATTCTATGTGAATTCGATAACTAGAATGTGTAGACTTTCCAAGATACAGTTTGTTGTCCTATCATCAGTAATAATGTCTGACGACAACTGATCTGACATCATATTCTTTAAGTACCAACGGATACTTTCAACTGGTTGGATTACCGAAATATGGTTCCGTTCCCAACCTTTTGATGTTACCAGACTCTCTCTATGTTAACAAAAGGCTTTCCAAGAGTCAAATCTGTAGACAGAAAAGGGGGAAAGGTATTTATGGGGGTCATAAACCTCACCAACAGGACGTCATGACAGCGGTGTCATCTCCCAACCCCCTTACCTCAACTAAAGGTCGACTGATTATGATTTATTGGAGGACCAAAAAAAGCCGATACCGATTAATCGGACTGTGTGTGTGTGTGTAATAATGACAATTACAACAATAAAAAGTATTTTAACTTAATATATAAAAAAAAATCTATTTAGTCTCATAAATAATAAACATGCTCAGTTTGGTTTAAATAATTAAAAAACACAGTGTTGGAGAAGAAAGTAAAAGTGCAATATGTGCCATGTAAAAAAGCTAACGTTTTAGTTCCTTGCTCAGAACATGAGAACATATGAAAGCTGGTGGTTCAATATTCCCAGTTAAGAAGTTTTAGGTTGTAGTTATTATGATGCGTCGACTATTTCTCTCTATACCATTTGTATTTCATATACCTTTGACTATTGGATGTTCTAATAGGCACTTTAGTATTGCCATCCTAATCTCAGGAGTTGATAGGCTTGAAGTCATAAACAGCGCTGTGAAGCAAGCATTGCTAAGAGCTGCTGGCAAACGCAGTCAAGTTTGAATGAATGCTTACGAGCCTGCTGCTGCCAACCATCGCTCAGACTGCTCTATCAAATCATAGACTTAATTATAATAAACACAGAAATACGAGCCGTTGGTCATTAATATGGTCAAATCTGGAAACTATAATTTTGAAAACAAAATGTTTACTCTTTCAGTGAAATACGGAACCGTTCCATATTTTATCGAACGGGCGGCAACCCTAAGTCTAAATTATTGCTGTTACATTGCACAACCTTCAATGTTATGTCATAATTATGTAAAATTCTGGCAAATTAGTTCGCAACAAGCCAGGCGGCCCAAACTGTTGCATATACCCTGATTCTGTGTGCAATGAACGCAAGAGAAGTGACACAATTTCCCTAGTTAATATTGCCTGCTAACATGGATTTCTTTTAACTAAATATGCAGGTTTAAAAATACATACTTCTGTGTATTGGTTTTAAGGAAGGCATTGATGGTTAGGTACATTTGTGCAACGATTGTGATTTTTTTTGGCGTTCGTTAAATCATCCCCCTTTTGGCGAAATAGGCTGTGATTCGATAATAAAGTAACAGGCACCGCATTGAATATATGCAACGCAGGACAAGATAGTTAACCTGCTAATATCATCAACCATGTGTTGTTAACTAGTGATTATGTGAAGATTGATTGTTTTTTTTTAATAAGATAAGTTTAATGCTAGCTAGCAACTTACCATTGCTCCTTGCTGCACTCGCGTAACAGGTGGTCAGCCTGCCACGCAGTTTCCTCGTGGAGTGCAATGTAATCGGCCATAATCGGCATCCAAAAATACCGATTACCGATTTATGAAAACTTGAAATCGGCCCTAATTAATCGGCCTCTACTCCCAACCCCCCTTACATGGTGTCTCCCAACCCCCCTTACATGGTGTCTCCCAACCCCCTTTACATGGTGTCTCCCAACCCCCCCATACATGGTGTCTCCCAACCCCCCCATACATGGTGTCTCCCAACCCCCTTTACATGGTGTCTCCCAACCCCCCTTACATGGTGTCTCCCACCTCAGTCTGTTCTCAGCATCCACAGGCCTACACAGGTCTTTTCTCCCACTACCTTTAACTGTCTCTCCCATTTCCTTCACGTAGTCCCTCTGGTCTGTGTTAACCAGGTTTCCTCCTCTGTCCTCCTACAGTTTAAATGAGCCCAAGATGTCGGAGGTGGAGCGGCAGGCGCTGGAGGGTGAGCGCGCTGACCGCAGCCTGTTTGTCCAGGAGCTGCTGTTGAGCACGCTGATGCGCGACGAGAGCTCCTCTTCGGACGAGGATGAGCGGCGAGACTTTGCCAGCTTTGGGGCCATGGGCTGCGTGGATATCATGCCTTTAGATGTGGCCCTGGAGAACCTCAACCTCAGGGAGAGTGGTACCGGCGGTTACAACAGCAGCTCTAGGAGCTCTAAGGAACCTCCACCACCTCCTCTTTGATGATATCCCAGCTCCACGCAGACTTTGTCCTCTGTGCTGCCACTGCCAGTGACGGGCGGGCGGCAGCAGGATCTTTTGGGGTTTGTTTTTTGGTGATTGTAATTTCAGGTCTGTCACCTTTGTTACATTTGTGTACAACCATAAAAAAGGAGAGCGGGAGCGATTGGGGAAAGTGCAAGTGGATGAGTGCGCAGCGCTAAGCGAGCGAGAGATTGAGAGAAAATATATATATATCTATATATATATCAAATGTTGATAATCAGTTCTACACAACTAATTTTTTCCTTTAGCGGGTAAGCATTAGGTAGATGTGGCAGATCTCTCTTCCTGTTCTCATGAAAAATGATCTCCTTATAAATACCAAACATTCAAACCCTGAAGAGGAACCAGACACCCTATGGTGAAGCTGCTGTGTGTATTTATGACATAACAAATAAAAAGTGCTTGGATGGTTAACCATAAACTACTGCATGAGGTTCTTTGCATCGTGCATGACTTTTAATGACCTCATCATTAAAAAGGGAGAGAGAAAATATCGCGACGCTTTCTCTCGCCAACCATTTTAAACGGTTACTTGAAACATGATTGAGTTTTTCCGAAAAATGTGATATCGCAAAAAAAAAACTGACATGCTGAATAATTTAGGAACTTTTAAAAACTTTTTTGTTTGAAATAGAGAAACACAACATATTGGAATCTGCAGTAGCTTTAAAAAGAAAACAATGCAATGTGTTTATCTCTCAGCTCCGGTTGGTCCTTCCCTCTCTGTGACATCGTCTGAATATAACAACAACTTGCTGCTCTAACAGCAAAACTCAAGAGAAACTCGAGATGTCTGCGTTCACTTAGCAGATAAAATAATACAATACTAGGAGCAGAAAAACAAGATCATGTCTCTGACATTTTTCCTAGCTGTTGATTGTTTTAGTGATAAGCTGTGTGTAACCACCAGATGTTGTTTCTAATTTATGCACCTGTACAGAAGAACTAGTCTCCCATTCTCATCGATCGCACTCTACTCTTCTCCATCTCTCTGCTTCTGTAGGCCCAGACTCCCTAAGTTTATTTGTATTACTTTCTTTGTTGAGGAAGGGGAGCGCGAGACTTTCCACATTGCAGGCATTGTTTTTTGTTCGACTGAAGAAGAAAAAAATATTTTTTCTCAGCTAAGGATAGCACCTTCTATTTATTCTTTTAGTTTCTCTGATTCTTTTAAGCCTTGTAATGAATCATACCACCTCCATGCCTATACTCTTATCCTCTGTAAAATACAATGAGATGTATATTGAATTTGTGCGTTAACTTTCATAATGGTTCTAGGATATGGGCAGATTTTTTTTTTTTTTATGTAAATTTAGAATACAATAAACTGCGCACAGCTTTTGATGAAACCAAGCCCCTCCCTCTTGATCTTTGTGGTGTCTTATTCGGCTACTGTATAGGGCTCTTCACTCTACTGAGCCGAGCTGTACTGAGCTGGCCTGGTTACTCATCCACCATAGTTGTTGGAAAGGACAATGTGAGAAGAAAATATCCAACCCTTACCCAGTACAGTTTTGGTTTGGATCTGCTAGTGTGAAAAGGGTATATGTGTCACCATGTGCTAGGCTTTAAAGGGATACTGTGAGATTCTGGGAATAAAGCCATTGTCTAGTTCCCCCGTGTCAGGTGAACTTGTGGATACCATTTTTGTCTTTGCGTGCAGTATGAAGAAAGTTAGAGGTCGTTTTGTGAGCCAACTAGAGTTAAGCAATGACCGGATGTCTACAGGTACAGTAGCATACTCAACAGTACCTACGATTGTACGATTTCATCTGACTCTGGGTAAGTAGAAAAATTGCTTAATTGCTAGAATATCACAGTATCCCTTTAAGGAGTTATTTTATTTAACTGGGTGTGTACCAAACAAGGTTACAAAAGCAAGGCTCAACAAAATACTATTGTGCAGCACCAACTTCCCTGGTTGTAAAGACCGGTGGACAATGGCCACCAATGGACCCTGTGTACTTTGACCTCTCACTACCTATGCACATCAATGCCTACACCTTTTTTACTACTAGTATGACTGAGCAGTGAGCAACACACTACTCACTATGGAAACAAGTAGGCCCTAGTGCCTATAAACACAGTCTCACCCTTGTCCTGCAAACAATGCTGTGCCTGTAGACAGCCGTTTCCCTGGACCTGTAAACTACACTGAGATTGTTTTCAAACACAGGAGCTAGCTACATACTAACCATGCTAAACTCTACCTGCATGGCATTTGGAAAGTATTCAGACCACTTGACTTTTCCCACATTTTGTTACATTAGTCTTATTCTAAAATTGATTAAATAAAAACTGTCTCATCAATCTGCACAAAATACCCCATAATGACAAAGCAAAAACCTTTTTTTTTTTTGGTGCAAATTTATTAAACAGAAATACCTTATTTACATAAGTATTCAGACCCTTTGCTATGAGAATCGAAATTGAGCCCAGGTGCATCCTGTTTCCATTGATCACCCTTGAGACGTTTCTACAACTTGATTGGAGTCCACCTGTGGTAAATTCAATTGATTTGGAAAGGCACACACCTATCTATATAAAGGTCCCATAGTTGACAGTGCACGTCAGAGCAAAAACCAAGCCATGAGGTCGAAGGAATTAGCTGTAGAACGCCAAGACAGGATTGTGCACAGTTCTGGGGAAGGGTACCAAAACATGTCTGCAGCATTGAAGGTCCTCAAGAACACAGTGGTCTCCGTCCTTAAATGGAAGAAGTTTGGAACCAGCAATAAGCTTTTTCTGCGGGGTTGTGTTGGTGGTGTAACCGTGTTAGAGCTGTCAAATCTGTGAGCTCTTGTGGTCATTGTCACAAACCACAGAAGTTCAGAACGAGAAATTGTAAGCTATATGGAAATGACACATTGTAATTCATTTTAAAGAAATAATAGATTAAAATCAGTGTATGAACTAGTAACACAGCTGCATGGGATTTCTACTCGTGCATCCAATGCCGATGTCCGCAATGGGTGACGGCAGGAGCCGCTTGTTGATTTGACAGCTTCATCACAGTTCACCCTCCTACACGCTTTAAATATATTTTTTAAAAGCAATGAAAAACTATTTGTCAGCTTACGCGGGTTACCGCTGATCTGATTGAATCTTGGCCTAAATGACTGCAACAAAGGTTATGCTCATTAGGGCACACTGTAGCAAAATGTTTTGCAAAGGAAAATTACTTTTTACATTTTTTATATTGGGTAAGTTCAGATAGAGAACCACTCTATTTTGTGCCTAATGAAATCGACCAAGCACTAGGAGAAGAATTTGCGGTCCCCAAATCTTAACCTAGTTAAGCTGCAGCTGGCCCAGAACAAAGCAGCACGTTTTGCTATTCATTGTAATCAGAGGGCTGATATAAATACTATGCATGGCAGTCTCTCTTGGCTAAGAGTTGAGGAGAGACTGACTGCATCACTTATTTTTATAAGAAACATTGTGTTGAAAATCCCAAATGGTTTACATAGTCAATTTACACACAGCTCTGACACACACACTTGTGCCACCAGGGGTCTTTTCATAGTCCCCAAATCCAGAACAAACTCAAGAAAATGTACAGTATTATATAGAGCTCTTATTGCATGGAGCTTCCTTCCATTTCATATTGCTCAAATAAACAGCAAACCTGGTTTCAAAAAACATAAAGCAAACCGGCACAACGCCTCTCCCCTATTTGACCTAGATAGTTTGTGTGTATGCATTGATATGTAGGCTACATGTGCCTTTTTAAAAATGTATGTAGTTCTTGTCTAATGATGTTCTGTATTATGTCATTATGTATTATGTTTCATGTTTTGCGTGGACCGCAGGAATCCTGATAAAATACCAAATAACCAGTTGGAGAGGAAATGTAAGAACTGTCCTAGGGACCACTTCATCCTGCACAGCAAACACTGCTAGTTTTGATTTGACTGTGTATCAGGACCTTTGCTATGGGCCAGCTGCCGTTGTCACTTAACTGTGTTTGTTAGATCCCAACTTTGACCTTGGAATTCCTTTCATAAAACTGCGAGGGCTGGTTCTTTTAAAATAGCCACCAGACCCAATTGCGGGTGCACGTATCAAGTATCAATCAACACTGCTTAGATACTCTGCCTGTTATTCAGACAGAATAGAGAGCTGGGTCGTATTCAGTAGGCACAAAGAAAGTACCTCCCTGGAAAGAACAGCTATCTGAACAAGTAACTCCTTTTCGTTTTCTGTTGCAAAAACATTTTGCTATGGTGTGCCCTGATGGTGGAGCAGGAGCAGTAAATCAATGTGATTTATGAGATGCATGGATCTGGTGAGGCTACTGGGGTACACTGACTGAAATGACCTCTGCCAGCAATTCCATGATAGATTGGGAGCGTGCTATGGAATTCTGCTGCAGGTTGGTAGCCTACTTGCAATATATCATGTGAATTGATTTGATGAGATATTATTGGCATATCCGGTTTACAATTTCACATAACTTGCTAACAATTGAACAGCTGCACAAAGACGCCCATATCTCAGATAATTCAATCAGCTTGGTGTTCTATAAATTATTTAGATGTACACAACCTCACGGAACATAATGCATGAGATTGGTATTGTAAATTATAACTGACATTCTGAAAGGAGACAACTTATTGTAAGACATACCACCTTTATTAAATGCACAGTGTTACAAGGAACAATTCCATTTACTGCAGAGAAGTTACTCGCATGATGCACAACAATTTGATTGATAGAATTGAATGTTACGTAAGCAGTGACACTGAATCTGTTGGGAGAAAAAAAACACACACACCGCAGCTTAGGGGCATCATACTCACAAACGTATGAACGTATACACTGACTCTCACTCAACATCATTCAGCCAGCAAGTAAAACATATCTGCACAGGGATAAAAAAAATAATGAAATTATGCTTTTTCATATTTACAAAATAACCAGTGGCAATCCCCCCCCATCCCGAGAGATTACATTCAAAAAAGATCCCATCCCTTCTAGATTACATTCAAAATAATATACTATTATTCATGATGCAAAGTCACAGTTATTCATCTGAAAGAAGACCAATAGGCCAGAAATAGACGAGTGGTTGGGTGGTGAAATGATGGCCTCTGTCCCCATTGGTTCACCTGGTGGCTGGATTTGGTCCTTCGACGTTCCAGGTGACCAAGACGTTATGGCCTTCTCACAGACAGACGGCACTCAGTCAGTCATAACCTCTATGGTCCTTCCACCAGATAGGAAAGAAGGGTGAGCTGGGATATAGGACTGAATCAGTTCCTTCTTCATAGAGAAAATACCATTTTAAAGGAATCTCTTCTCGAGTTCCAAAGTTCCATCAAAAAATGTGATAGTATTCTCACTGATATGAACAAGCACAAATAAATTATATTAGTTTTTTTAGCACTAATACATTTGTATTTACATATTGCCAGTGGCCCATAACACATTTTTGTCACACGTTTTTTGACAAAGTACCTGTTTGAAACAGAATATACTATAGAACATATTATTAATTTAGACAAATATACGAACTGTACATAATGGAATGCAGATTACAGGCGATTCCGAATATTCAGAGCAGACACATGACTATAATAGAGAATGGTCTAAAATGCTGGAACTGGTCAAGAAAGAACCGACCATTGACAGATCATGGTCGCCAAACAAATATGTACGCTTTTTCAGTGTTATGTTGCGGACAGTCCAACATAGCTGAGGGCAGGTTTTTGTGGTGCTTAGCAAAGAAAGCAACAGGGATGATGGTGATAATACAACAATTGAATTGACAGTGGCTCAAAGCATAGGAGTTTGGGTGTGCACTTCTGACTCACTAAAGAGCATTATGAAGTGAATCTATTGCCACAGCAAACATTAATACACTGGATAATCTCCATATCAAAAGCCAAAGGTTATGGGAACTGGGATCCTATGTACCGTAGTATCACTGATAAAACAGTAGTGTAGAGATCATGTTTATGAGTAAGAGTTCGGCCGAGATTCTATCCAATTGCCCCTTTTCGGCTATGCATGTTAGCGTCGCTGTGGAGATTGCTTTCAAAGTAAACACTGCAGATATCGGCTCAATTGGAAATGACCGTTAAATGCAAACTGCGCTACAACGTGGATCTTCCGTAGTCCGGATTGAATCCTGGCCTTAGCCTACTCCAGTAAAGACAGCATAGAGTTAGAGAAAGTGGAAAGATTTTACATTGTTATCACTGCAGAAACAATCTGATTTGAAACGCCTTACATACAGACACTTAGCACATCCCTGTGACATTAATGGTCCTTTTCCATATTGACCAGTCATAATAGGGAATGCATGATCACCATGAAGATTCAGTCAAAAGCAGGGGAGATGGTGGTTGATAGGAAGTTGTTTAGGTAATTATATACAGTGAGGGAAAAAAGTATTTGATCCCCTGCTGATTTTGTACGTTTGCCCACTGACAAAGAAATGATCAGTCTATAATTTTAATGGTAGGTTTATTTGAACAGTGAGACAGAATAACAACAACAAAATCCAGAAAAACGCATGTAAAAAATGTTATAAAATGATTTGCATTTTAGTGAGGGAAATAAGTATTTGACCCCTCTGCAAAACATGACTTAGTACTTGGTGGCAAAACCCTTGTTGGCAATCACAGAGGTCAGACATTTCTTGTAGTTAGCCACCAGGTTTGCACACATCTCAGGAGGGATTTTGTCCCACTCCTCTTTGTAGATCTTCTCCAAGTCATTAAGGTTTCGAGGCTGACGTTTGGCAACTCGAACCTTCAGCTCCCTCCACAGATTTTCTATGGGATTAAGGTCTGGAGACTGGCTAGGCCACTCCAGGACCTTAATGTGCTTCTTCTTGAGCCACTCCTTTGTTGCCTTGGCTGTGTGTTTTGGGTCATTGTCATGCTGGAATACCCATCCACGACCCATTTTCAATGCCCTGGCTGAGGGAAGGAGGTTCTCACCCAAGATTTGACAGTACATGGCCCCGTCCATTGTCCCTTTGATGCGGTGAAGTTGTCCTGTCCCCTTAGCAGAAAAACACCCACAAAGCATAATGTTTCCACCTCCATGTTTGACGGTGGGGATGGTATTCTTGGGGTCATAGGCAGCATTCCTCCTCCTCCAAACATGGCGAGTTGAGTTGATGCCAAAGAGCTCCATTTTAGTCTCATCTGACCACAACACTTTCACCCAGTTGTCCTCTGAATCATTCAGATGTTCATTGGCAAACTTCAGACGGGCATGTATATGTGCTTTCTTGAGCAGGGGGACCTTGCGGGCGCTGCAGGATTTCAGTCCTTCACGGCGTAGTGTCTTACCAATTGTTTTCTTGGTGACTAGGGTCCCAGCTGCCTTGAGATCATTGACAAGATCCTCCCGTGTAGTTCTGGGCTGATTTCTCACCGTTCTCATGATCATTGCAACTTCACGAGGTGAGATCTTGCATGGAGCCCCAGGCCGAGGGAGATTGAGAGTTCTTTTGTGTTTCTTCCATTTGCGAATAATCGCACCAACTGTTGTCACCTTCTCACCAAGCTGCTTGGCGATGGTCTTGTAGCCCATTCCAGCCTTGTGTAGGTCTACAATCTTGTCCCTGACATCCTTAGAGAGCTCTTTGGTCTTGGCCATGGTGGAGAGTTTGGAATCTGATTGATTGATTGCTTCTGTGGACAGGTGTCTTTTATACAGGTATCAAGCTGAGATTAGGAGCACTCCCTTTAAGAGTGTGCTCCTAATCTCAGCTCATTACCTGTATAAAAAGACACCTGGGAGCCAGAAATCTTTCTGATTGAGAGGTGGTCAAATCCTTATTTCCCTCGTTAAAATGCAAATCAATTGATAACATTTTTGACATGCGTTTTTCTGGATTGTTTTGTTGTTATTCTGTCTCTCACTGTTCAAATAAACCTACCATTAAAATTATAGACTGATCATTTCTTTGTCAGTGGGCAAACGTACAAAATCAACAGGGGATCAAATACTTTTTTCCCCTCACTGTAGTGGTACATACTGCCTCAACTCTGTCAGAGTTATCAAGTCATCACATCCTTGATAGGACCTGTTCAGGAAGCCTCACAGCTCTACTGTACAACATGGGGGGATCAGACTTAAGCTACTCTCACAACTGATCCTAACCACTGCAATAGCTTATAGGACAAAGATCATCAACTACACTGAACAAAAATATAAATGCAACATGTAAAGTGTTGGTCCCATGTTTCATGAGCTGAAATAAAAGATCCCAGAAATTGTCCATATGCACAAAAAGCTTATTTTGCTCAAATTTTGTGCACAAATTTGTTTACATTTTTGTTAGTGAGCATTTATCCTTTGCCAAGATAATCCATCACCTGGCAGGTGTGGCATGATCAATACACAGGTGAACCTTGTACTGAGGACAACAAAAGGTCACTCTAAAATGTGCAGTTTTGTCACAACACAATGCCACAGATGTCTCAAGTTTTGAGGGAGTGTGCAATTGGTATACTGACTGCAGGAATGTCCACCAGAGTTGTTGCCAGATAATTGAATGTTAATTTCTAACGTAAGCCACCTCCAACATCGTTTTAGAGAATTTGGCAGTACATCCAACTCGCCTCACAACCGCACACCATGTGTAACCAAGCCAGCACAGAACCTCCACATCCGGCTTCTTCACCTGTGGGATCGTCTGAGACCAGCCACCCAGACAGCCGATGAAACTGAGGAGTATTTATTTTTGTAATAAAGCCCTTTTGTGGAGAACTCAGATGGCTGATTAAGATATAGCTGGCTTTAGATACTTACAATAGTTTTTCCACTCAGAAATCGACTGTTTGGAATTATGAATTTAAGATTTATTATTGTTGTTATTTTTGTTGGCTGGGCCTGGCTCCCCAGTGGGTGGGCCTGGCTCCCAAATTGGTGGGCCCATCCATGGCTGCGCCCCTGTCCAGTCATGTGAAATTCATAGAATAGGTCCTAATTTATTTATTTCAATTGACTGATTTCCTTATATAAACTGTAACTCAATAAAATCATTGAAATTGTTGCATGTTGCGTTTATATTTTTGTTCAGTATAGATTCAGCTGCGGGCCGATGTCTTCATTGAGCGGATGCTCAGGGGGCCGGAACATAGTTATAAATAATTTGTAGACTACAAATAGACCGCATGAAGTCCAGACCTGGCTTACGTTTGTATATGGTCACATACAGTTGAAGTTGGAAGTTTACATACACGTATATGCATAGTCACTTTAACTATACATTCATGTACATACTACCTCAATTGGGCCGACCAACTAGTGCTCCCACACATTGGCTAACCGGGCTGTCTGCATTGTATCCCACCACTCACCAACCTTTCTTTTACGCTACTGCTACTCTCTGTTCATCATATATGCATAGTCACTTTAACCATATCTACATGTACATACTACCTCAATCAGCCTGACTAACCGGTGTCTGTATGTAGCCTCGCTACTTTTATAGCCTCGCTACTGTATATAGCCTGTCTTTTTACTGTTGTTTTATTTCTTTACTTACCTATTGTTCACCTAATACCTTTTTTGCACTATTGGTTAGAGCCTTTAAGTAAGCATTTCACTGTAAGGTCTACACCTGTGTCACGCTCTGACCTAGGAGCGCTGTGTTTTCTCTGTGTAGTTAGGTCAGGGTGTGATAGGTGGGTAGGCATTCTATGCTTTGTGTTCTATGTTTTGGCCGGGTATGGTTTCCAATCAGAGGCAGCTGTCATTCGTTGTCTCTGATTGGAAGCCATACTTAGGCAGCCTGTTTTTCCCTGCGAGTCGTGGGATCTTGTTTTTGTGCAGCTGCGTTTGAGCAGCCACAGAATGTCACGTTTGTTTCAGTTTCACCTGTTTCTTGTTTTGTTTGGGTTCACAAATAAAATATGTGGAACTACCGGCACGCTGCGCCTTGGCTGATTTATGATGGGGAATTCGAAGACAACACTCGTGACAACCTGTTGTATTCAGCGCACGTGACAAATAAACTTTGATTTGACTAATGTTGGAGTCATTAAAAATCGTTTTTATCCATTCCACAAATTTCTTGTTAACAAACTATAGTTTTGGCAAGTTGGTTAGAACATCTACTTTGTGCATGGTTTTAATAATAATTTTCTCCAACAATTGTTTACAGACAGATTATTTCACGTATAATTCACTGTATCACAATTCCAGTGGGTCAGAAGTTTACATACTGTACACTAAGTTGACTGTGCCTTTAAACAGCTTGGAAAATTCCAGAAAATGACGTCATGGCTTTAGAAGCTTCCGATAGGCTAATTGACATCATTTGAGTCAATTGGAGGTGTACATGTGGATGTATTTCAAGGCCTACCTTCAAACTCAGTCCCTCTTTGCTTGACATCATGGGAAAATCAAAACAAATCAGCCAAGACCTCAGAAAAAAATTGAAGACCTCCACAAGTCTGGTTCATCCTTGGGAGCAATTTCCAAACGCCTAAAGGTACCACATTCATCTGTACAAACAATAGTATGCAAGTATAAACACCATGGGACCACGCAGTCGTTATACCGCTCAGGAAGGAGACGCATTCTGTCTCCTAGAGATTAACGTACTTTGGTGCAAAAAGTGCAAATCAATCCCAGAACAACAGGACCTTGTGAAGATGCTGGAGGAAACAGGTACAAAAGTATCTATATCCACAGTAAAATGAGTCCCATATCGACATAATCTGAAAGGCCGCTCAGCACGGAAGAAGCCACTGCTCCAAAACCACCATAAAAAAAGCCAGACTACGGTTCGCAACTGCACATGGGGACAAAGATCGTACATTTTGGAGAAATGCCCTCGGGTCTGATGAAACAAAAATAGAACTGTTTGGCCATAATGACCATCGTTATGTTTAGAGGAAAAAGGGGGAGGCTTGCAAGCCGAAGAACACCATCCCAACCGTGAAGCACGGAGTGGCAGCATCATGTTGTGGGGGTGCTTTGCTGCTGGAGGGACTGGTGCGCTTCACAAAATAGATGGCATCATGAGGGAGGAAAATTATGTGGATATATTGAGGCAACATCAGTCAGGAAGTTAAAGCTTGGTCGCAAATGGGCCTTCCAAATGGAAAATGACCCCAAGTTGTGGCAAAATGGCTTAAGGACAACAAAGTCAAGGTATTGGAGTGGCCATCACAAAGCCCTGGCCTCAATCCTATAGAAAATTTGTGGGCAGAACTGAAAAGGCATGTGCGAGCAAGGAGGCCTACAAACCTGACTCAGTTACACCAGCTCTGTCAGGAGGAATGGGCCAAAATTCACCCAACATATTGTGGGAAGCTTGTGGAAGGCTACCTGAGACATTTGACCCAAGTTAAACAATTTAAAGGCAATGGTACTAAATACTAATTGAGCGTATGTAAACTTCTGACCCACTGGGAATGTGATGAAAGAAATCAAAGCTGAAATAAATAATTCTCTCTACTATTATTCTGACATTTCACATTCTTAAAAGAAAGTGGTGATCCAAACTGACCTAAGGCAGGGAATTTTTACTAGGATTAAATGTCAGGAATTGTGAAAAACTGAGTTTAAATGTATTAGGCTTAGGTGTATGTAAACTTCCGACTTCAACTGTATATCTCTATTATGCGTGGAAATACTTTGGAACATATTTACAAAATCAAAATCAATTGGGGCTGATTTCATGGTGTTTTTACATTCTTATGTCCAAAAATAAAAATATATAATTATTTTTTGATCAGAAAACTTGGGGGGCAAATAAAATCACCCACGGTTATAGGATATGATATATACTGTATATCAATCAATGTAAGATCACAGAATCACACCCTGGTTGCAATAATATGCTATACAAAATGGAAACAAGTAAATTTGTAATTTAAGTGCATAAATAGCTGAATAGGGGCATTCTACCAGAAAATCTTTTCTAACTCAAGGCTCATACTAAGAGCAGCGCCCATACTCTGTCGATTCATACAGCTGAAATAAATCAAATATCCTCAAAGGCAAAATCCATAATTTCCTATCAGCTTCAATATACTGTAACATTTTATCAATGTCGACAACAACTTCAACAACATTTGTAAAGCTGCCTTTGAAAATGCAAAACAAACAGTGTAGTAGAGTTATGGGCCACCAAAAGAATCATACGGTGGAGGATAAAGGGGATGCTCTATCTAAGCCATTGCTGGTGAATGTGCTCTTCACAAATTCAAAACAAAAGGACAATGTTATGCTATGCTCAACTTCCATACTGCTGTGATTTGAGTTGAGGCAACTCAAAGTTCTTCCCTGTTCCAACTTTATACTAGGATATTTTTCACTGTGCTTTAGTTATGCAGTTAAGACTGACATGTGTAGTGCATTCTAACCACATTCAAAACACCAACACCTTCTACATGGACAATGGACAATGTCAGTAGCTAGCAAAATATATTCAGATAGAAAATACCACTGATAATGAATCACAACCAGAAAACATTCATAAAAAAAAAATTATAATACAAAATAAAAAAATAATTATAAATAAATATGGCATAGAGATTCCATTGTCTTTTAAAAGGTAAACGCTTATTTTAATAAAATTAATGTGTTTTTGTAATATGCACATATGGATATTAACACTCAGGGGATTAATGGTGTTGGTTGTGTGGATGAATGGCTCTCATTCTCTCTGGACTGAGGGAACCTACATAGAGACTTAACATAACATTCATAACCCTACATACTGCAGTACATTAGCATTTCATAAATACATGGGGAAAAACATTCATGATATGCTTACATACTGCTTATGAACGTGTTATGAAGTCATTATAAGTCCTAAGAGGTACCCTTCAAGTGCCAACATATCAACTCCACAGCTCTGGTTGGCCATGACGACAACAGAGTCCAGTCACAAATGAAAATGTAAAGACATGACTTAACATGAAAACAACAGAGTCAAGAGCCCTTGACATCAATTAGAAAGGTCTCACATCATAAAAATAGTCCATGACATCCATATAAGCAGTAAGCCTTACTTCATTGCAATGGGTTTCGTTTTTTTTGCACGTCTCGACTTTATATGTCGCTACACACGAGATGTTCCTCCTCATGTTAGGAGGAACAAGGAAATGCTGTATCCATGTTGGCACGTGTCCATGATGAATTTGACACACAGTCATTTTCCCTCGGTTTATCACCAGCAAACACAGTGCAATAAACATTGTACATTAAGGATCTGTTTCGCTGACCCAGATTTGGCCTACTCCTTGACTAAATTACAATTTAATAAAGATTACTGATCATTTGGTTTCATGGACATTATTAAGTTATTCTCAGACTATTATTTAAAAAATCCCCGTCAAAGTCCAGGAGTATGTAATTCAAGGTTAACTGATGTTTATGAAATCCTATTTTTTGCTCTTGATTAACTAAACCAGAATTGGGCCTACTCCGGGATTCTTTTAATCTGGGTTTGAGAAACGAATCCTAAGAGTATTTTCAAATGGACAAGGAAAGGAAATCGCAATCAAATGTAAGGCTTTTGTCTATGTGATGAGGAGGCAGAAGCACAATCAGCACACAGAAACACATACAGTATGCTCACACACACACACCTCCACCCTCGTCCTACCCATACACACATACAGTATGCTCACACGCACAAACTCCACCCTTATTCGCACCCATACAAACAGTATGCTCGCTCGTATGCACACAACTCCACCCTCATTCCCACCCATACACAAACACAGCCGACCAGACTCACTCAGCCCAGAATATCCAGGTAGACAGGCGAGGCCTTGGACAGATTCTGGAGCAGGCTGTGGATCTCTTTGATGTTCAGTCTCATGTAGGGTTCTCTCTGCCAGCAGCCCAGCATCAGGTCGTACACCTCCTTTGGACAAGAACGCGGCCGCTGCAGCACGCGCCCCTGGGTGATGCACTCAATCACCTGTAGGGGGAGCACCACGGGTCACTTCCACTGCACAGTACTTTTTCAATTTAATTCAAATGAAATGTATTTATCCCCACAGGGGCAATCAAGGAAGCCATTGCTCATATGATAACAGCATCTAAAAAAATGTGAGGTTCACCATGGTGATATGTTTTTTAGACTGGTTTATTTAATAGATTACTGGGAAATGTACAGTACTTTATTTATTTTATTTTTATTTAATCTTTATTTAACTAGGCAAGTCAGTTAAGAACAAATTCTTATATACAATGACGGCCTACCCTGGTCAAACCCTAATAACGCTGGGCCAATTGTGCGCCGCCCTGTGTACCAGTCCAAAGTTTCAACACACCTATTAATTCAAGGGTTTTTCTTTATTTTTACTATTTTCTACATTGTAGAATAATAGTGAATATATCAACATTATGAAATAACACATGTAGTAACCAATAAAGTGTTAAACAAATCCAAATAGATTTTTAGAGTTTAGAGTTTTCAAAGTAGCCACCTTTTGCCTTGATGACAGTTTTGCACAATCTTGGCATTCTCTCAACCAGTTTCAAGAGGAATGCTTTTCCAACAGTCTTGAAGGAGTTCCCACATATGCTGAGCATTTGTTAGCTGCTTTTCCTTCACTCTGCGGTCCAATTCATCCCAAACCATCTCAATTGGGTTGAGGTCAGGTGATTGTGGAGGCCAGGTCATTTGATGCAGCACTCCACCACTCTCCTTCTTGGTGAAATAGCCCTTACACAGCCTGGAGGTGTGTTTTGGGTCATTGTCCTGTTGAAAAACGAATCATAGTCCCACTAGACGCAAACCAGATGGGATGGCGTATCGCTGAAGAATGCTGTGGTAGCCATGTTGGTTAAGTGTGCCTTGAATTCTAAATAAATCACTGACAGTGTCACCAGCAAAGCACACCCATACCATCACACCTCCTCCTCCAAGCTTCACGGTGGGAACTACACAGGCGCAGATCTGTTCACCTACTCTGCGTCTCACAAAGACACGGTGGTTGGAACTAAAAAATCTCAAATTCAGACCAAAGGACAGATTTACAACGGTCTAATGTCCATTGGTCGTGTTTCTTGGCCCAAGCAAGTCTTCTTATTATTGGTGTCATTTAGTAGTGGTTTCTTTGAAGCAATTTGACCATGAAGGCCTGATTCACGCAGTCTTCTCTGAACAGTTGATGTTGAGATGTGTCTGTTACTTGAACTCTGTGAAGCATTTATTTGGATTGCAATTTCAGAGGCCATTACCTAATTAACTTATCCTCTGCAGCAGAGGTGACTCTGGGTCTTCCTTTCCTTTGGCGGTCCTCATAAGCCAGTTTCATCATAGCGCTTGATGGTTTTTGAGACTGCACTTGAAGAAACGTTCAAAGTTCTTGAAATGTTCCGGATTGACTGACCTTCATGTCTTAAAGTAATGATGGACTGTCATTTCTCTTTGCTTATTTGAGCTGTTCTTGCCATAATATGGACTTGGTCTTCTATCAAATAGGGCTATCTTCTGTATACCACCCCTACCTTGTCACAACACAACTGATTGGCTCAAACACATAAGGAAAGAACTTCCACAAACTAACTTTTAACAAGGCACACCTGTTAATTGAAATGCATTCCAGGTGACTACCTAATGAAGCTGGTTGAGAGAATGCCAAGAGCGTGCAAAGCTGTCATTAAGGCAAAGGGTGGCTACTTTGAAGAATCTCAAATATAAAATATTTTGATTTCTTTAACAATTTTTGGGTTACTACATGATTCCATAAATGTTATTTTAGAGTTTTGATATCTTCACTATTATTCTACAATGTAGAACATAGTAAAAATAAAGACAAACCCTGGAATGAGTAGGTGTGTCCAAACTTTTGACTGGTACTGTATATTCATGATACATTTCAAATCTATGTGGACAATACGAATGTGACCTACTGTAACTAGGATTAGAAAAAGAGACAACAGCAGAGTGATGTATTTGGAGATAAATCTCATCATTGGAGGTCAGGTGCTATGGTTTGGGACCTGTGTTTTGGGCTATCATGTCACATGACCTCAATTTGAACCTTTATTTGAAGTATTTTCCAAAAATTACACCACAAATTAAAGCAATTGTCTGAGGATGGTGCCGGACGATCTGACATTAAAATAAAAGGGGACAGTTTGTTGAAAATAAATTTAATAACAGTTTAAAATCCAGGTCATGTGACATGACTGTCCAAAACACAAGGCCCTAACTATGCTACCAGTGTAGTCAATCTACTTTAGGAAAGTTTTGAGCTTCTGTCTCTGACCGTGTCATCTCAGAACCCAGAACCAAATCCCACTGAGTGCTGCTGTCCGTCATAAGAGACTACTGACCTCATTGTTGGAGAGCTGGTACCAGGGCTGCTTCCCATAGGTAAAGATCTCCCAGAGGACCACGCCCAGACTCCAGACGTCGCTCTCTGTGGTGAACCGCCGGTACATGATGCTCTCAGGAGGCATCCACCGGATGGGCAGCATGGTGTGACCCCCCACCTGGAAACAAACAAAGGATCCATCAGGAACCATCCAGGAAAACCACAGTGAAGGTCAAATGAAGGAGATGAAGGTTGGAACAAACTGTAGTGAAGAAAATAAGCTACCCCCCCGAAAAGGGGTTAAATGGATAGGTGTTGAGTCACTTTGCTCCACAAGTAGCTGAAAGGACTATGTCAGTCAGGTCAGTAACCAACCTACACGATAAGGCCTTTGGTTAACATGACATGTACACAAATGTATATTGTGTGTGGGCCTAGAGTTCTCGTGGAATGCAATGTCATGATGTGATATATCTAAAAAAAATTATATTTAAACCCAACTTGCACAATACATTTTTTGCCTGTAATGGTATTTACAATCTTCTGCCATGGCTAATATTGACATCACAATTGTCGGTTTACAATAACTGGCTAATTATTCCATGTGTTGAGCCAAGTGCTGTTCAGCTGCATTCTTGTTCTTCCTATCTGTGTATTAGTGAGTGGGCCTATTCATATGCTGCTATCTGATTGGGGGATGATGGTCTCAGTTACATTCATCTGTTTTGTATTGATTCTCCCCAGAGAGGGCCAGTCAGCAGCAGAGAGTACTGTTGTCTACATAGACCCTAGGTCTGTGGCTGACTGGGAGACAGAACATGTCTGCAACTAACAAATCATATTACTGGCTTAAGATTACTATCTGTAATGTTTAATGACTGACGCCTGTAGCGTTGTCTATACTATTATTTTTGATTATAAATTTTTTTTGTTACTTTTACCCATTTTTCTCCACAATTTCGTGGTGTCCAATTGATAGTTACAGTCGTGTCTCATCGCTGCAACTCCAGTACGGACTCGGGAGAGGCGAAGGTCGAGAGCCGTGCGTCCTCCGAAACACAACCCAACCAAGCCGCACTGCTTCTTGACACAATGCCCACTTAACCCGGTAGCCAGCCGCACCAATGTGTCGGAGGAAACACTGTGCACCTTCTGACCGGGTCAGCGTGCACTGCGCCCAGCCCGCCACAAGAGTCGCTAGCATGTGATGGGACAAGGACAACCCTGCCGGCCAAACACTCCCCTAACCCGGACGACGCTGGACCAATTGTGCACCGCCCCATGGCATGGGTCTCCCGGTCATGGCCGGCTGTGACAGAGTCTGGACTCGAACCCAGAATCTCTAGTGGCTGTTTATACTATTCTAGTGTAGACTAGATAGTAACAGCTAGCCTGGTCACCCAATCGGTTTGTGCTTTAACTAGCCAATCCCAGTGCAGCATTACAACAACAATAAAGTTGGGTAAAGCAGAAACAGATTGGGCTAGCCGCTATGGTAGATTATTTCTCCTCACATTATCTGAAATGGGTTAGATACTGGAGAGGAGTTTTCATGAAATCTTGGTATTTTAAGAACGGTAAAAAAAACGGACTTGCTTTAAAATAGTGTAGTAGAATTCACGGCTAAATTTGCGTCGCAATTGTTGACGCAAAGTCAACCATGAACTCCTTGCTCAGGGAAAAAACTGCCAGTGCAATTTGCACTGTTGCCCCCTATAACCATGGAAACAGCATGTATATGCAGATTATAGCATTTGCATTTAAATGGCATTAAAAATAGATCAAATATTTTTTGTTAAAA
The DNA here is from genome assembly GCF_901001165.1 of Salmo trutta. Classification (NCBI taxonomy): domain Eukaryota; kingdom Metazoa; phylum Chordata; class Actinopteri; order Salmoniformes; family Salmonidae; genus Salmo; species Salmo trutta. Next base: position 53,522,052 of record NC_042971.1, read on the forward strand.
TAACTATTGCTGTAACTGCATGGCTGTTACAAACCAAAACCAGAACAAAATTTAAATTATACATTTGAGAGTATTCCTGTCCTGCTTGTATGTATGTATGTATGTATGTATGTATGTATGTATGTATGTATGTATGTATCTCACTCTGTAGTAGTCGGTGCTGTACACATCCCTGGACATGCCAAAGTCCCCAATCTTGACCAGCAGGTTCTCTCCCACCAGACAGTTGCGTGTGGCCAGGTCTCTGTGGACAAAGTGCTGGGAGGCCAGGTAGACCATGCCTGCAGCGATCTGCTGGGCGATGTGCAGCATCTGGGACTGGGTCAGCTCCACCATCAGGCTGTGCTGCCCATCAGCCATCAGCACCATGTCAGGACCATGGGACCTGCACCACAACACAGGTGGGTCAGAGACATAGTAGTTACCTACAGCTGACTACAGCGAAGGATAAGTGCAAACTCATACGCTTGCATTGCAATGCAGTTATCCAGTTTTAATTCAAATACAGTATCACCATCAAACTAACATGCAGTACCAGTCAAAAGTTTGGACACACCTACTCATTCAAGGATTTTTCTTTATTTTTACTATTTTCTACATTGTAAAATAACAGTGAAGACATGAACGTATGAAATAACACATATGGAATCATGAAGTAACCAAAAAAAGTGTTAAACAAATGGTATATAGAACATAGCCCTATTTGGTAAAATAAAAATTTCAAGAACTTTGAAAGTTTATTTAAGTGCAGTCGCAAAAACCATCAAGAGCTATGATGAAATTGGCTCTCATGAGGACCGCCACGGGAAAGAAAGACCCAGAATTACCTCTGCTGCAGAGGACAAGTTCATTACAGTTACTAGCCTCAGAAATGTCAGCCCAAATAAATGCTTCAGAGTTCAAGTAACAGACACATCTCAACATCAACTATTCAGAGGTGACTGCGTGAATCAGGCCTTCGTGGTTGTATTGCTGCAAAGAAACTACTACTAAACTGCTACAGAGCTATATCTATCCTACCCTGCCTTTCTAAGGTCTTCGAAAGCCAAGTTAACAAACAGATCACCAACCATTTCGAATCCCACCGTACCTTCTCCGCTATGCAATCTGGTTTCCGAGCTGGTCATGGGTGCACCTCAGCCACGCTCAAGGTCCTAACTGTCATGACGTGGCCCTCTTTGGATATAGCAAGCACCAACTCTCTCTCTCTCTCTCACCACCTCTCTCTTCCCCCTACACCCAGGCTCTGTTATCTCAGGTCGTAAATTCCTGGAGGAGACTCTCTTCCCCCCCCCCCCCCGGCCATGCAGTATAGAGAGAGAGTTTCACAGTAGAACAAAGGAACTTCTTCTACATCACAGAACTTGAGAACTGAACAATATCCATGTTTTGGAGAATGTGTAAACGGTCGTGGAGAATCCAGCTACGACCGGTCCATTTTGTCTAATGTTTGTGACCTCATGAGAGGCAATACAGCCACATTACCATAACCCTGTTTATACAAGAGTTTCTGTTATGACATTTGCATCTAATTATTGTATAAAATGAATGAGTAAAGATGAAACTATTTGTGAAATTATGTAATGTGATTTTAAACTGTTTAATGAAAGAGAATCCAATTCCCTTTAAAATTTAACTAAGTCATTGGCCCGCCCCATGAGCACAGACATTGATCTGGCGTCATGGGACAGCCCTCTTCTGCTGTTCCGAATATAAACCCCACCTGGAGAAGACCACTTCAGACCAAGAGTACCTCGATTACCGAGAGGGCTAAGGTTTGAGTAGAGACCATGCATTCCTCGGTTGTTGAATTCCTAACCAAACCACGAGGGGCATTGGCTACACTGGTGGAAATGGTTAAACTCTGAGACTATCGATACCGACAGAATAAGAGCAAATATTCGATACTAATTACTAGTATCCATTCTAACTGAAGTATCTAGTATCCATTCTTACTGAAGTATCCATTCTAACCACAAAAGACTCCAGGGATGCAAAGAGAAGTTCAGATGAACTTTCCAACAGAAAGACGGACGATTCCTACAGAGATCATGACGACACACTGAGCGTAAATAGATATATTGATTGCAATTATTCCCGAATGAGTGAGCGTTCGTGTGCAAAGGATTAGCATTTCAATTGTTATAATTATCAACTGTGTAGTGTCTCGTCTTTCCTGGCCTTCTCAGTCCACACTCACTTCCCTTTGTCCACCAAGCCGTCATATCGGCTTAGCCCACTAGGGAACCTCCCCTATCATTTCCTTGTAACCATATATATTATTGTTTGTTATGTATTTCTGTGATTATTTAGTTAGTTAGTAAATAAATGATTAAGACAATTGATGTATGGATGATTCATATTGAAGGCTGGGTTCGTGCAGATAACCAACAACTTACGACCTTTGGAATGAGACTAACATGAGGTAAAGAATAATTCATTAATTAGAAGACTAATTGATCAGATATTAAAATATCTGAAAAGTTATATTAGGAAAATTCTAACTTTGTAATCTGAAGATTGTCCTTGGTGCCCCGACTTCCTAGTTAATCACATTTACACAATTAGTTAAACCACGTAATAATAATTACAGAGAATTGATTTGATAAAATAACAGTCTTCACTTTAATGATGCCAAAGACATGACATATATACGATATCATAACCGCCATTGATAAGAGACTGTGCAGCTGTATTCATCGACCTGGCCAAGGCTTTCGACTCTGTCAATCACCACATTCTTATCGGCAGACTCAACAGCCTTGGTTTCTCAAATGACTGCCTCGCCTGGTTCACCATCTACTTCTCAGACATAGATCAGTGTGTCAAATTGGAGGGCCTGTTGTCCGGACCTCTGGCAGTCTCTATGGGTGTGCCACAGGGTTCAATCCTCGGGCCGACTCTTTTCTCTGTATACATCAATGATGTCGCTCTTGCTGCTGGTGATGTCATTTACAAAATAGCCTCCAACACTCTACTCAGCAAATTGTATGCAGTCTATCACAGTGCCATCTGTTTTGTCACCAAAGCCCCATATACTACCCACCACTACGACCTGTATGCTCTCGTTGGCTGGCCTTTCTTCATATTCGTCGCCAAACCCACTGGCTTCAGGTCATCTATAAATCTTTGCTAGGTAAAGCCCCACCTTATCTCAGCTCACTGGTCACCATAGCAGCACCCATCTGTAGCATGTGCTCCACCAGGTATATTTCACTGGTCACCCCCAAAGCCAATTCCTCCTTCGGCCGCCTTTCCTTCCAGTTCTCTGCTGCCAATTACTGGAATGAACTGCAAAAAAGGAGACTCATATCTCCCTCACTAGCTTTAAGCACCAGCTGTCAGAGCAACTCACAGATCACTGTGCCTGTACATAACCCATCTGTAAATAGACCATCCAACTACCTCATCCTCATACTGTTATTTATTTTATTTATTTTTCTCCTTTGCACCCCAGTATCTCTACTTGCACACTCATCTTCTGCACATCTATCAGTGTTTAATTGCGATATTGTCATTATTTCACCACTATGGCCTATTTATTGCCTTACCTCCCTTATGCTACCTCATTTGCACACACTGTATATAGACTTTTTTCTATTGTATTATTGACTGTATGTTTGTTTATTCCATGTGTAACTCTGTGTTGTTGTTTGTGTCGCACTGCTTTGCTTTATCTTGGCCAGGTTGCAGTTGTAAATGAGAACTTGTTCTCAACTAGCCTACCTGGTTAAATAAAGGTGAAAAAAAATAAAAATAAATAAAGGACACCAATAATAAGAAGTGACTTGCTTGGGCCAAGAAACACAAGCAATGGTCATTAGACCGTTGGAAATCTGTCCTTTGGTCTGATGATTCCAAATTTGAGATTTTTGGTTCCAACCACTGTGACTTTGTGAGATGTGAGTATGTGAACGGATGATCTCCACATGTGTAGTTCCCACCATGAAGCATGGAGGAGGATGTGTGATGGTGCTTTGCTGGTGACACTGTCAATTATTTATTTTGAATTCAAGGAACACTTAACCAGCATGGCTACCACAGCATTCTGCAGCGATACGCCATCCCATCTGATTTGCTCTTAGTGGGACTATGATTAGTTTTTCAACAGGACAATGACCCAAAACACACCTCCAGGCTGTGTAAGGGCTATTTCACCACGAAGGAGAGTGGTGGAGTGCTGCATCAGATGACCTGGCCTCCACAATCACCTGACCTCAACCCAATTGAGATGGTTTGGGATGAGTTGGACTGCAGAGTGACGGAAAAGCAGCCAACAAGTGCTCAGCATATGTAGGAAAAGCATTCCAGGTGGAGCTGGTTGAGAGAATGCCAAGAGTGGGCAAAACTGTCATCAAGCCAAAGGGTGGCTACTTTGAAGAATCTCAAATATATTTTGATTTGTTTAACACTTTTTTGGTTACTACATGATTCCGTATGTGTTATTTAATAGTTTTGATGTCTTCACCATTATTCTACAATGTAGAATATAGTCCAAATAAACAAAAACCCTTGAATGACTAGGTGTGTCCAAACTTTTGACTGGTACACTTTGTGCCAAAATTCCACGTCTTATTTCTTTCTATTCAATACAGACACAGGAAGAATGGACAAAGGTAGACATCGGGACACAGGACGGTACCGGAGGAACTTGTTGAGGTCGCCGTGCTTCATGTACTCGAACACCATGATGAGCGGGTCGCTGTCCACACACACGCCGTAGAAGGTGACGATGTGCTCGTGCTGCAGGTTGGTCAATAACTCCGCCTCCCGGTGGAAGTCAGCACGGCCGCTCTCGCTGGCCTCTTTCAACGTCTGAGGAGGAAAGGGATGTGCGTGCATGGGTACGCATGCACACATAATTATCATAATTGATTGCTGGGATTGTTGAATTTTTCAAAGTCTCCTTCCTACAAAGTTCAATTAAATCCAAAGAGATATTAGTTTGTGGTGCTATTATCCAAAACAATGCATAATGAAAAGCACAAACCGCAATTTTTTATATCAAAGCCAGAATAAAAAGACCCATTGTTTCATTATTTAACCTTTGTAAAGTGTATGTTGAAAGTTTGAAATAACTGCGTGGATGGCCGTACTTTACCTTGACAGCCACCAGGATCTTGTCCTGATCTGGGGTCAGGTTGTAGCACTCAGCCAGAAACACCTTCCCAAAGGCCCCCTCTCCCAGCTCACGCTTCAGCACAATGTTGTGTCTCTTGATGTGCTGGACAACTGGGATGTAAAGAGAGACACAGTTAGGCTATGAAAAAAGGATGTTTTGTCACATACACCGGATAGGTGCAGTGAAATGTTTTGTTTTACAGGGTAAGCCATAGTATTTCGGTGTCCCTGGAGCAAATAAGGGTTAAGTGCCTTGCTCAAGGGCACATTGAAATATTTTTCATTGTGTCGGCTCGGTTACTGGCCCAATGTTCTAGGCTACCTGCCGCCCAAGGCCCATACAAGGCCCATTACTAAGGGTGAACTGACCAGGAAAACCTCTGGGCCCTAGTTACAATTAGTCAGGTCAAGAGGTCAGGAAAACCTCCTGGCCCTACTCATTACATACACTGAAGCTATATCAACAGCCCTATACTGCTGTATAGAGGATATCCACAGACGAAAATAGAATGATGTACTGTTCACTTGTCAGACCAGTTTGGTAGCCATTATGGTAGGCGTTATGGTAGCCATTAACAGAACTACATTTCTCACAGGGCAACAAGTGCAAAAGTCAGATGTGTTTGTCTGGGTTTACCAAAGCTATCTATGGTCAGAATGTCTGTCCAGTGATAGCAGGGGAGGCTCATAATAATGGCTGGAATGGAGTCAATGGAATGGTATCACATGTGGTTGATGCCATTCCATTGACTCCATTCCAGCCATTATTATGAGCCGTCCTCCCCTCAGCAGCCTCCACTGAGTGATAGCCTCTCTACCGCACAGTCTGATACTACAGCATTAACTGCAGGTCACACGGCAAGAGGTCAACCAAAGTCATCACCATGGTAACATCAGACAGGAAGTGGATGGAGAAGACAGTCCAGTCGCAGTGTCCCTGTCATGGATTTATCAGAAAAAGACTAGGTTACACCACCGGCAGACCTTGGCGTCACGGTAACTCACATGTGTCCGATTTCAGCATGCTGCCAGATTGGCGGAAATACTGCGGGTTCTCGATGACAGGGATCTTTGTCATTCCAATGATCACCGCATCGTGGCTCATCTCCGAGGACGACGGGGTGTTGTTGCCGTTGGAGACGTGATGAAGAGGACTGGCGGAGTCATCGTCGTTACTGATGACCGAGGAGGAGGAGCCTGAGGAGGAGGCAGAGGAGCCCAGTGGGAGGAAATATAATTATGACAGGAGTGAGAGGTCTTTTTCATGTTTGACTTCTGTATGTTGTTATGTGGCAAAACTTAAGCTGGAATGTGGTGGGACTAAATATACTGTAGAAATGTTCACATTGTTCATTATCATTTAAATGGGAATCCAACTGAGTCCTGCAAGTCTTAATACAGGTCTGGAAAACGACTCAACTGAGATTAAAGACAAAAGCTTACCCTTCATCCCAAACTTAGAGTTTCTTCCATATTTCAGAATGATCACCATCAGAACACATACAATTAATGCCACACCAGCGATTCCCACCACTACGTACACCTGGAAAAACACCATTCAACAACATAAAATACCTGCCAATATCAGTGCACTACATTATAGTACTGTATATAAATAACCATGCATGACAAATGATGGCGTGTATGTTAACTTACTGCCACACTGTCGTCTATTGGGGGTAGTGGTGAGTCTGAGAGAAAAAGACAAGTCATATTTAATACAGAATGAAAACAGCATTAAGCATACAAACATTTACATTGAAGTACATAATCTAATCTAATTTCCACTCAAACGCTGAAAATACTGTCTGGTTGGGATATGTACAGTATTAAAGATGTGTTAGCTACGTCATGTAATGTTGACCACAGGATTTCAAAGTTCAAGCACCTACCAGTGGTGTCTAAGGACCAGCATGGTGACGATATCCCACAGCACAGGACGAGCAGTGGACAGAGGACATTGAAATAATGACAAGGCAGGAATCGTAAATCTGTCATTATCCATAAACTCTTAAACTTAATGTCATGTCAAGAGAAAAACACATACATACATGTCTCTGTAACAGCACATTTTAGAATGATAATTCTTAGCAAAATTGCAACGTCTTAAGAAATACTTACAAGGGTAATATGGCTGTTCTGAAAAAAAGTGAAAAGGGGAGTTGACGTGTTATTCATATACATCCGTTAATATACTATGCTATACAGAAAACAGTATATTCTCAAAAAAAGAGTGCCATGTAGAACCATTTGTCCTCATAGGAGACTTCAGTTCGTATAGAACCATTTATCCCCATAGGAGACTTCAGTTCATATAGAACCATTTGTCCCCGTAGGAGACTTCAGTTTGTATAGAACCATTTGTCCCCGTAGGAGACTTCAGTTCGTATAGAACCATTTGTCCCCATAGGAGACTTCAGTTTGTATAGAACCATTTGTCCCCGTAGGAGACTTCAGTTCGTATAGAACCATTTGTCCCCATAGGAGACTTCAGTTCATATAGAACCATTTGTCCCCATAGGAGACTTCAGTTCATATAGAACCATTTGTCCCCGTAGGAGACTTCAGTTCATATAGAACCATTTGTCCCCGTAGGAGACTTCAGTTCATATAGAACCATTTATCCCCATAGGAGACTTCAGGTCATATAGAACCATTTGTCCCCGTAGGAGACTTCAGTTCGTATAGAACCATTTATCCCCATAGGAGACTTCAGGTCATATAGAACCATTTGTCCCCGTAGGAGACTTCAGTTCATATAGAACCATTTATCCCCATAGGAGACTTCAGGTCATATAGAACCATTTGTCCCCATAGGAGACTTCAGTTCGTATAGAACCATTTGTCCCCATAGGAGACTTCAGGTCATATAGAACCATTTGTCCCCGTAGGAGACTTCAGGTCATATAGAACCATTTTGGTTCCACATAGAATATCTGGTTCCAAATAAAACCCTTGAAAGGATGCTATTTGTAACCAAAAAGGGTTTTATCTGACCTGAAAGGGTTCTATCTGGAAACTTTTTTCAGGTCCTACGGGGACAGATCGTTCTACATAGCACTCTTTTTTCTGACAGTGTATAAAACAGCTTATATATCGATTATATAACATCTTATATAGAATTGCAGTAACTATAAATTAAACAGGAGTGAGACCTGAGGGATAGTCGCCCTCGTCTGGCGGGAGCAGGAAGTGGGCGTCAATTACTTTCTGGTCCTCCCCGAACTCATTCCTGGCCACCAGCGTATACTGCCCGTTGTGGATGTGAGTCGGGTTGGCAAGCTGTAGACAGCCGTGGTGAACGCTTCCAAGGCTCTTGTGTATCTCAGTCTTGATATACTCTTGTTCGTGGAGCTCCTGGTCCTGGTGGTACCACTGCAGCTTGGGCTTGGGGTTCCCGGTCACACTGAAAGGGATACACCAGTGGTGGAGTCTCAATGGCTCCAGCAGCTCCAGGATAGTAGGGCAAACTGACAGAGACAACAGGAACAGGAAAGGAAGAATAGTCACAGGATACTGGGAGTGGGTGCTAGACACGAGGAAGGAAGTCTGGAGGAGTGCAGTGGGAGGGAGGGTATGGTAAGGCATTGAGGGCAACCAGGAGGAGAAGAATATAGCAAGGTGACAGGAAGGCATGTAGAGTCAATCAGATTGTTGAGGGATAGTGGACAGTACCGTAATTTCCGGACTATAAGCCGCAACTTTTTTCCCAGGCTTTGAACCTCGCGGCTTAAACAATGACGCGGCTAATATATGGATTTTTCCCGCATTCTGTGACGTGCTCAGTTTTTTGGCGGCATGAAGCTTTCATTAGACCAATGAAATTGCCGAACGGGTTAAGGTCAAACAACTTTTTAATTTACTGTTTAGATTAGATCGAGCGCTCTCACACTTCCCATCATTCTGATTACGGTAGTCATTTTGTCACCCTCATCATGGCAAAGACACGGAGAAATGCATATGATGCAGCTTTCAAGGCGATTGATCTGGCTGTTGGAAAAGGAAATAGAGCTGCTGCACGGGAGCTTGGTCTTAATGAGTCGATGATAAGACGTTGGAAACAGCAGCGTGAGGAATTGACTCAGTGCAAAAAGACAAATAAAGCTTACTGCAAATTTTTTGTTACAAACCGTGTTTCGTTAAAGCCTATTTGTTTTTGTTACAAGCCGTGTTTCGTTAAAGCCTGTGTAAAGTTCATTTGTTTCAATGTACCGGTAGGCACCTGCGGCTTATAGACATGTGCGGCTTATTTATGTTCAAAATAATAATTTTTTTTAATTCAGGGGGTGCGGCTTATATTCAGGTGCGCTTAATAGTCCGGAAATTACGGTACTAAAGGAAAAGTGAGAAACATTATTTTCAGTAAGGACAGAGTCACCAGAGGAAGTCTTTCAGAATGTAGACAAATATAAGGATGCTATAGATACAGGAATAAACACTGTAGAATCATCCGTGAAAATGACATTTTACATTTTGCAACCACAGTGCCAGAATAAAATGTAAATAAAAAAGGCACATGTACTCAACACAACAGAACACGTCCTTACAGAGGATGTTGAGTTGGAGGTAAGCCTCGGTTTGGCCGACTACGTTCTCCACATTGCAAGTGATCACTCTGCCGTTGTCCGAAGGCGAGAGACCTGACAGTGTCAGATTGCTTTCCAGCTCCAAGACATTGACCTGTAAATACATTTATCATTATTAGCGCAACAATTAGTGTTATTATTAATAGTTACATATAATACATGGTAGATACAGTTAATAACATATCATTGTGATCATAGTGAAAAATCTGGAGTTAAAATCTTAAATGCTGTAAGTTCTAAAACACCTTATAAAAGTATGGAATAATGCACTGTTACTATTATAATACAATTAGATATTGCTTTTCATAATATATGTATTGAAATGTAAAAACTTGTGACAAGTTTCATGTAAAATAATGATTAAAATGTAGTGTTATGTGGTTCAGTTACATATAAAGCCAGGAGTCATTCCATGCTAACATGGCCTCATCATCCTAGCTCTAGTAATAGTCAGAGGGTTGTGCCTTCATAATATACCAAAACAAAGAACATCATCTCACCTCATAGCTGGTGAAGAGGGTGTCCAAATTCCACGAGATCTCAGGGGCAGGAGACCCTGTTGCACTGCACACTGCTGTGACATCACTTCCCTCCGTCTTTGTGACGATAGAGGGACTGACCTCCACTGCGGGAGCCTCTGTGAGACAAACGTAAATAGAACTTTTAACGTTGTTTTACTGTACAAATCAAATCAAATTGTATTAGTCACATGCCTGAATACAACAGGTGTTGAACAGGTTTCACCTTACAGTGAAATGCTTACTTACAAGCCCCAAACCAATGCAGTTTAAAAAAATACAGATAAGAATAAGAAATAAAAGTAACAAGTAATTAAAGAGCAGCAGTGAAATAACAATAGCAGACTATATACAGGTGGGTACCAATACAGAGTCAATGTGCGGGGGCACCGGTTATTTGAGGTAGTATGTACATATAGGTAGAGTTATTAAAGTGACTATACATAGATGACAACAGAAAGTAGCAGTGGTGTAAAGAGGGGGTGGGGTAGTCTGGGTAGCATTTGACTAGATGTTCAGGAGTCTTATGGCTTGGGGGTAGAAGCTGTTTAGAAGCCTCTTGAACCTAGACTTGGCGCTCCGGTACCGCTTGCCATGTGGCAGCAGAGAGAACAGTCTATGACTAGGGTGGCTGTAGTCTTTGACAATTTTTTGGGCCTTCCTGACACCGCCTGGTATAAAGGTCCTGGATGGCAGGAAGCATGGCCCCAGTGATGTACTGGGCTGTACGCACTACCCTCTGTAGTGCCTTGCGGTCGGAGGCGAGCAGTTGCCATACCAGGCAGTGATGCAACCAGTCAGGATGCTCTCGATGGTGCAGCTGTAGAACCTTTTGAGGATCTGAGGACCCATGCCAAATCTTTTTAGTCTCCTGAGGGAAAAGAGGTTTCGTCATGCCCTCTTCACGACTGTTTTGGTGTGCTTGGACCATGTTAGTTTGTTGTCGATGTGGACACCAAGGAACTTGAAGCTTTCAACCTGCTCCACTACAGCCCCGTCGATGAGAATGGGGGCATGCTCGGTCCTCTTTTTCCTGTAGTCCACAATCTCCTTTGTCTTGATCACGTTGAGGGAGAGGTTGTTGTCCTGGCACCACACGGCCAAGTCTCTGACCTCTTCCCTATAGGCTATCTCGTCATTGTTGGTGATCAGGCCTACGACTGTTGTGTCATAGGCAAATTTAATGATGGTGTTGGAGTCGTGCCAGGCCATGCAGTCATGTGTAAACAGGGAGTACAGGAGGGGACTGAGCACGCACCCCTGAGGGGCCCCTGTGTTGAGGATCAGTGTGGCGGATGGGTTGCTACCTACCCTTACCACCTGGGGGCGGCCCGTCAGGAAGTCCAGGATTCAGATGCAGAGGGAGCTTTGAGGGCACTATGGTGTTGAACGCTGAGCTTTAGTCAATGAATAGCATTCTCACGTAGGTATTCCTTTTGTCCAGGTGGGAAAGGGCAGTGTGGAGTGCAATAGAGATTGCATCATCTGTGGATCTGTTGGGGCGGTATGCAAATTGGAGTGGGTCTAGGGTTTCCGGGATGATGGTGTTGATGTGAGCCATGACCAGCCTTTCAAGGCACTTCATGGTTACAGACGTGAGTGCTACAGATCGGTAGTCATTTAGGCAGGTTACCTTAGTCTTCTTGAGCACAGGGACTATGGTGGTCTGCTTAAAACATGTTGGTATTACAGACTCGGCCAGGGAGAGGTTGAAAATGTCAGTGAAGACACTTGCCAGTTGGTCAGCGCATGCTCGCAGTACACATCCTAGTAATCCATCTGGCACTGCGGCCTTGTGAATGTTGACCTGTCTTACTCACATCGGCTGTGGAGAGCGTGATCACACAGTCTTCCGGAACAGCTGGTGCTCTCATGCATGTTTCAGTGTTATTTGCCTTGCATAGTCACTGGTGCTTCCTGCTTTAATTTTTGATTGTAAGTAGGAATCAGGAGGATATAATTATGGTCAGATTTAGATTTGCCAAGTGTCTGTCTGTCTGTCTGTCTGTCTGTCTGTCTGTCTGTCTGTCTGTCTGTCTGTCTGTCTCTGTCTGTCTCTCTCTCTCTCTCTCTCTCTCTCTCTCTCTCTCTCTCTCTCTCTCTCTCTCTCTCTCATTACCACAATCAGGGAGAATGAATCTGGAGATGGACCTCCTCACTCCAAGGTCATCTATGCATTCCAGCTCTTGACTCTCTGAACTGTCAATGTCCTCTTTCAGCCTCAGTTTGATCCACATGTTCTCACATACACACTCCAGAGGGTTACCAGACAGGAGAGGACTAGAGGGGGAAAAAAACTGAGCATTAACACACACACACACACACACAGTATGCTATAGTTTTATCTATAACATAAGTCCCATAACATAGTAAATAGAGATAGGTACTTACAAAGATGTCATGTTTAAGTTTATGAATGTCCTCCAGGACAGTGTTGACAAGTTATTGTCTCTCAGATTCCTACAAGTCAAAGTAATACATCATAAAGGTTACAATGAAGAAACTCATGTAGGTCAGACATAAATAATATAATCAATGTATATAACCAGTGTGTCGTTACAACAAAACAGTATGTGATGCTGGAACGCTTGCTCTATTTGCTCTATCACCTTTCAAATGTTGCACCTTGTACAGTTTAACTATGCATTGAAAAAAGTATGGTTTCGATAGATGAGTCCAGCCATAATCTTTGCAGTGTGCGGACAGGATTACTTCCTCTCTTATGCCTCTCCTACTGATTAGAATCCTTCCCTTGTGTGGCAGTAACATAGATATTGGAATAGTAGAATGGACTTGAACCTTCTTATGATGGGATAAAGGTCAGACAATTTGGTCAGGGAGTTGGTCAACCGTGGTTTGCCAGTGATTTGATAAGATATTGTGTAAGGGGTTGTAACCAAAACTATTTTCCAATCGTTTCGTTCTGAACAGAACCATTCTTTTTTTGTTCCATTCCACTGTTCCAGTGGGGTGGGAGGCTTGAAGTGCTGGGCATCTTGTTATGACATGCATTATCTGAATTTAGGGCCACAGTATTATACCTACGAAGGAGTGGCTTCTTCAGAGGAACATTGAATGTCTTTGAACCTCTGAGAGTTGGACCAGTGCTATCTAGCTAGCAAACATGTTTGTGTGTGCAGAGCGGCACCAGAATTAAAAACAAGTCGTACCTTTTTGTAGTTAATAAATCCAATGTGAAATGTGACTACTATAGTATACGTAACTAGCACTGAAAAGGTTAATCCATTCTTCTCCAATTAAAAATCCCTCTATAATTTCTTAATCACGCTTGTAACGTCGTCAGTAGGCTACAGTAGCCTATACTTCCGAGGGAGAGGGGCACATTGCCTACAAACACATATAGGCAAAGATTTACAGCTGGCAGGCAGACACTGGAATAAGTTTGTGTGTGATGGAGTGAGGGCTTTGGCATAGGCGCCTTGTTGCATTATTAGTGGGACTGAAGAAAAAAAATGCCTGGAACATAAAATAAAGTTATTAACTGGTTCCCATGCTTTCAAATGATGGTTCCGGAATAGTATACAGCACTTTCGTTCCCTTTTCTGATTCTGTTCCTTCCTTTATTTTCAGGTTTTTGCTTCTGTTCCCTGAACCGGTTCCAACCCCTGTGTAAAATAATGAATTTGAAGAATTTATCCATACTGTAGCTAGCTAGCCAGATAATTTTAGAGGAATTAAAAAATATACATATATTTAACCAGGCAAGTCAGTTAAAAACAAATTCTTCTTTACAATGACGGCCTACCCCGGTCAAACCCGGAAAACACTGGGCCAATTGTGCGCCGCCCTATGGGACTCCCAATCACGCCCGGATGTGATACAGCCTGGAATCGAGCCAAGGACTGTAGTGATGCCTCTTGCACTGAGATGCAGCGCCTTAGACCGCTGCACCACTCGGGAGCCCAATGATTCCATACATTTTAAAGAATTAACTGCCAATACGCCAACATTCCAATCAAACAATGCAGTCAATCCAGTCATACACGGGCTGAAATCTGTTGATGATAGGATTTAGACAAGTTGTAAATGCAACAAGTACTGTTATTGCATCATATAATAGCACTCAGCTTTCCAAGAAAACACATTTTTAGAGGCTATCTATACAGAAAATTGGTATATAACCCATATAAACTGCATGTATAATTATATTACACTTTTAGGTTGACAATAATTATTTTCCACCATTTCTTATTTATCACGTCTTACTTTTATTTTACTTTCCTGCATAAATAAAATCAGGATTATGCCTCTACTGCCATTCATTCCAAATAGACTGGTTTGGATTTCTCCCTGACCAATATGGCTGCCATTTTCACCCTATTCTGGAACTTTTTTGGTTTTATGACATAGCTCCTCTAATTTAATAGGATCTCTATTGGCAGTGATCACACTGCTCAATTAAACACAATGTTCCTCACTGTTTGCTGAGCATGTCGTCCTGTTACCCAGCCATGAGCCTTACCATTTGACTATACATCATCATGCCAATCCATGCAGATTTGGACCAGAATTACCACACAACTAGAAGTCATGACTTCAGTGTGAGGTAAATAGTAAAAATCTACTTCCCTATAATATGAACTTGGCTTAATTGTTTTTGACTGGCTTGTGGCCCCTAGATTTGCTCTTTGGGAGTACATTAACTAAATCTGTGAGGAGAAGGATGAGAAGAAAAACACCAAACAGAGGATCAATCAAAGACTACAGTACATACAGATATTGAAGTCTTGTATTGTTGAAAAAGGCTTCTGATGAGATAGAAGTCAGTCCCGTATTTGTCACAGTTCTGGTTCAGAGGGGGAGATTTAGAAAGAGAGAACTTTTTTAAAGTCACGGTTACATATTAATAAACTTCAGCATAACCTTATCTACAGTCGTGGCCAAAAAGTTTTGAGAATGACACAAATATTAATTTTCACAAAGTCTGCTGCCTCCGTTTGTATGATGGGAATTTGCATATACTCCAGAATGTTATGAAGAGTGATAAGATGAATTGCAATTAATTGCAAAGTCCCTCTTTGCCATGCAAATGAACTGAATCCCCAAAAAACATTTCCACTGCATTTCAGCCCTGCCACAAAAGGACCAGCTGACATCATGTCAGTGATTCTCTCGTTAACACAGGTGTGAGTGTTGACGAGGACAAGGCTGGAGATTACTCTGTCATGCTGATTGAATTCGAATAACAGACTGGAAGCTTCAAAAAGAGGGTGGTCCTTGGAATCATTGTTCTTCCTATGTCAGCCATGGTTACCTGCAAGGAAACAGGTGCCGTCATCATTGCTTTGCACAAAAAGGGCTTCACAGGCAAGGATATTGCTGCCAGTAAGATTGCACCTGAATCAACCATTTATCGGATCATCAAGAACTTCAAGGAGAGCGGTTCAATTGTTGTGAGGAAGGCTTCAGGGTGCCCAAGAAAGTCCAGCAAGCGCCAGGACCGTCTCCTAAAGTTGATTCAGCTGCGGGATCGGGGCACCACCAGTACAGAGCTTGCTCAGGAATGGCAGCAGGCAGGTGTGAGTGCATCTGCACACACAGTGAGGCGAAGACTTTTGGAGGATGGCCTGGTGTCAAGAAGGGCAGCAAAGAAGGCACGTCTCTCCAGGAAAAACATCAGGGACAGACTGATATTCTGCAAAAGGTACAGGGATTGGACTGCTGAGGACTGGGGTAAAGTCATTTTTTCTGATGAATCCCCTTTACGATTGTTTGGGGCATCAGGAAAAAAGCTTGTCCAGAGAAGACAAGGTGAGTGCTACCATCAGTCCTGTGTCATGCCAACAGTAAAGCATCCTGAGACCATTCATGAGTGGTGTTGCTTCTCAGCCAAGAGAGTGGGCTCCCTCACAATTTTGCCTAAGAACACAGCCATGAATAAAGAATGGTACCAACACATCCTCCGAGAGCAACTTCTCCCAACCATCCAGGAACAGTTTGGTGACGCACAATGCCTTTTCCAGCATGATGGAGCACCTTGCCATAAGGCAAAAGTGATATCTAAGTGGCTCGGGGAAAAAAACATTGATATTTTGGGTCCATGGCCAGGAAACTCCCCAGACCTTAATCCCATTGAGAATTTGTGGTCAATCCTCAAGACGCAGGTGCACAAACAAAAACCCACAAATTCTGACAAACTCCAAGCATTGATAATGCAAGAATGGGCTGCCATCTGTCAGGATGTGGCCCAGAAGTTAATTGACAGCATGCCAGGGCGGATTGCAGAGGTCTTGAAAAAGAAGGGTCAACACTGCAAATACTGTCTCTTTGCATCAACTTCATGTAATTCTCAATAAAAGCCTTTGACACTTATGAAATGCTTGTAATTATACTTCAGCATTCCATAGTAAAATCTGACAAAAATATCTAAAGACACTGAAGCAGCAAACTTTGTGGAAATTAATATTTGTGTCATTCTGAAAACTTTTGGCCCATGACTGTATACATATTCCATAACATGCTACAATGGTCTGGGTAATGACCTTAACATTTGAGTAGTACTAATACTTACAGATTTCTGAGATTCGAGTAGTACTTCAAGCTGTTATCATTGATGTCAAATAGTCGATTTTGATTTGCAATGTATCTGTAAAATTTAAATACAACATTTACAAATTATTATTATTACAAATAAAGTACATTCACATGTTCTTGTCCCTAAATTAGTATTTTAAATAACACTCCCTTTCAAAATTCTTCATAAAGAAACACCAGCACACTGACATTCTTGTATGGTCCACAATGTGTCGCAAACCAACATGTTGGTCAATAGACCTTCACCAAGGTTTAAAAAGTACTTCTCAAGCCATTTTAGGCATTTAGTGTCTGATGATATACAGGGACAATAGATGGATAGTATTTTCAAACATATGGAAATATCTGAGTATTTGGCCATCATGCCCATGTTGGGCAGTTATACAGGATTCTGAACTGTTTTGATAGTGGTAGAAACTGGTGTCTCTTCAGACACTCCTCCAAACACTTTATCTACTGACTAGAACAGCTAAGATGATAGATACATCTTTATGCTAGAGTACACAACTCCTGGATGGGTGATGGTTGTTTAGAATTAACAAAATGTTAAATATTCAATATTTAATGAAAATGCCTTGTATGCCAAGGTGACATGCCAGTAGACCATCATCAATGAAGGTTTACATTTGATTAAAGGAAGGAAGGTGGACAGGGTCTCGGACAAAACAGTTAAATACAACACCACCCTGTCTAGATGTTTGGCACCTGCACGCTGGTGGTGATAGTTTGCTCACCATCTGGATTTGTTTAGGAGCCATGTACGTGACAGGCACACTAATCTACAGTACTCTACACTAGACTACATCTTACTCTGAGAATGATCTGAGCATGAATATACATGTATTGTTTAGACATATTGTACTGAAATATGGTAAATCTAATCTAAATCTATATGCTGCAATAACAAGCCTGATACAATTCACTATCACCAACAACTTTCAGTGGTAAGGCCTATAGACTCTCTTCTCTACACAGACCTCAACCCGTGCACCTCTGGCAATTCAAAAATTGTGGCCTAAGCCTAATAAATGGCAAGAAAACTGTCTTATACACATACCACTGTGACCTTGAGCTACATACACTGCCAAGTATTCAGACCCCTTGACATTTTTCCTCGTCAATCTACACAATACCCCATAATGAAAACGCAAAAACAGGTTTTTACAAATGTTTCCTAAGTTATCAAAAATAAAAAACTGAAATATCACAATTACTTAAGTATTCAGATCATTTACTCAGTACTTTGTTGAAGCACTGTTGGCAGCGATTACAGCCTTGAGTCTTCTTGGGTATGACACTACAAGCTTGGGACACCTATATTTGGGGAGTTTCTCCCATTCTTCTCTGCAGATCCTCTCAAGCTCTGTCAGGTTGGATGGGGAGCGCCGCTCCACCGCTATTTTCAGGTCTCTCCAGAGATGTTCGATTGGGTTCAATGCCGGGCTCTGGCTGGGCCACTCAAGGACATTCAGAGACTTGTCTCGAAGCCCGTCCTGCGTTGTCTTGGCTGTGTGCATTGGGTCGTTGTCCTGTTGGAAGGTGAATCTTTGCCCCAGTCTGAGGTCCTGAGCACTCTGGAGCAGGGTCTCTCTGTACTTTGCTCCGTTCATCTTTCCTTCGATCCTGACTAATCTCCCAGTTCCTGCCGCTGAAAAACATCCCACAGCATGATGCTGCCACCACCATGCTTCACGTAGGGATGGTGCCAGGTTTCCTCCAGATGTGACGCTTGGCATTCAGGCCAAAGAGTTCAATCTTGGTTTCATCAGAGCTGAGAATCTTGTTTCTCATGGCCTGAAAGTCTTTAGGTGCCTTTTGGCAAACTCCAAGCGGGCTGTCATGTGCCTTTTACTGATGAGTGGCTTCTGTCTGGCCACTCTACCATAAAGGCCTGATTGGTGGAGTGCTCCAGAGATGGTTGACCTTCTGGAAGGTTCTTCCATCTCCACAGAGGAACTCTAGAGCTCTGTCAGAGTGACCATTGGGTTCTTGGTCACCTCCCTGACCAAGGCCCTTCTCCCCGATTGCTCAGTTTGGCCAGACAGCCAGCTCTAGGATGAGTCTTGGTGGTTCCAAATTTCTTCCATTTGAGAATGATGAGGCCACTGTTCTTGGGGACCTTCAATGCTGCAGACATTGTTTGGTACCCTTCCCCAGATCTGTGCCTCGACACAGTCCTGTCTCGTCGCTCTGCGGACAATTCCTTCGACCTCATGGCTTGGTTTTTGCTCTGACATGCACTGTCAACTGTGGGACCTTATATAGACAGGTGTGTGCCTTTCCAAATCCTGTCCAATCAATTGCATTTACTACAGGTGGGCTCCAATGAAGTTGTACAAACATCTCAAGGATGATCAATGGAAACAGGATGCACCTGAGCTCAATTTCGAGTCTCATAGCAAAGGGTCGGAATACTTATAAGGTATTTCTTTCTATTTTAATTTTTAATAAATAAACATTTCTAAAAACCTGTTTTTGCTTTGTCATTATGGGGTATTGTGTGTAGATTGCTGAGGATTAATTAATTTTCAAATAAGGCTGTAATGTAACAAAATGGGGAAAAAGTCAAGGGGTCTGAATACTTTCTGAAGGCACTGTACCTGTTTGATATTGGCAAGAACCACTCCATAGTCCATTGCTACGTTGGGTATTTTGTTGGGGCAACATAGATTCGAGTCCATAATATTATCTGACATTTTTCCGTCGTGTTTTTTTCGTGCTTCGGCAGACATCGTGCCATAATCCTCCATAATATAATTTCCACTATCACTGCATGAGCCTGATTTCTAGAGGAAGATGCCTTAATATTATCACTGCATGGGCCTGGTTTCTAGAGGAAGATGCCTTAATACTATCACTGCATGGCCCTGATTTCTAGAGGAAGATGCCTTAATACTATCAATGCATGGCCCTGATTTCTAGAGGAAAATACCGAATTCAAAAATTCCAAACAGCGCGCACCCACACCACCCGACACGCAAGCTCACACACACAGTCGCACACACTCAGTCACAAGCACAAAACTCTCATTAGCATGATAATTATCCCACACTATTATCTTTGCTTGTTGTTGCTTGTTGTCTCCATACAAAACTGAGAAACATGAGAGTTTAACAGCCTGCATTGTAGTCTATGGCATAGTAGACGCCCCTTTTGTATGTATTTGCTTTAGCAATCTGACATTGGTGTGCTTAAAAACGTTAACCTTTATACAATTGTGCAGTTCATTGTAGGCTTTACCATGTCTACAATGGTGTAGCCATTCATTTTACTTACATATCGGTGATGTTGATGTCCATTTCTATGTCATCTAACGTAAGGATAGGGAAATCCTCGATCCCTGGGTCAGGATCGATACAAACAAGCCTTGAGATGCTGCAAGTGCAGGATGCAGGGCAAGCAGAGCTAAATCTCCACAACCCCATCAACACGATAAAGATTCCCGAGCGAGCCATTCCATTTCCCCCTACGTTGGAGCCCATCGCAGGTCCAACGATATCCCACAGTACGGTAGGCTATTGATCAAATCTGGATATTATGAATCCCCCCGCCCCCCCACCCCCCACCCCCACCCCTATAGCCAAATTAATCAGTTTGGCACCACGAATGAGACTACAGTTGATCACGAATGCGCAATCCCTGTCTCCGCAGAATTGGTATCAAACTACTGCATATCGATGCCGTGAAGCAAGGTGTCAAGTGCTCCGTCCTGGTGCTGCCTCTCTCGTCTCTTTCTTAGGGGCCGAGCGACTGTCTCTGCATGGTCAAACGTTGTGCTCCCGATGTTTTGAGGAGCAAACCGTTGTCGTGGTGATTCTTCTTCATATGTAGTACTGATGGAGATCGAAATAAGAGAGACAGCACGGTGGAGTCAGAATGCGTGGCGATGTAGCGACACAGCCTGTTCTCATAGACTAGACGTAACATAGTGAACGTAAATCTGGGACACTCGAATAAATATGATATGTTATGTTTGGTGTGGTTAAATAAGACATTTACTTCACCTGTTGGGGCTAGGGGGCAGTATTTGCACGGCCGGATAAAAAACGTACCCGATTTAATCTGGTTACTACTCCTGCCCAGTAACTAGAATATGCATATAATTAGTAGATTTGGATAGAAAACACTCTAAAGTTTCTAAAACTGTTTGAATGGTGTCTGAGTATAACAGAACTCATATGGCAGGCCAAAACCTGAGAAGATTCCATGCAGGAAGTGGAAACCTGATGTGTGGAATCACCTTCAACACTTTGCCTATGAAACACACTGTGAGTTAGGATTCATCGAGCACTTCCTAAGGCTTCCACTAGATGTCAACAGTCTTTACAAAGTGGTTTGAGTCTTCTCCGGTAAAAACTGACCGAACGAGAGGCCTGGAAAGTTGGTCATAGGGGGAGGGCCATTACTACTATGACATGGGCGCCCGTGGGCACCCTTTTGTTCCGAAACGTTTAGTAAGACAATGCAATCGTCCGCCTTGAATATTATTGAAGCTCTGATTGAAAAAGGCCCTAAAGATTTATGTTATACAACGTTTGACATGTTTGAACGAACGTAAATATATATTTTTTTGCACATTCGTGACGACAAGTCCCGCACGCCTCGTACATTATGAGTAGCCTTCGGAACGCGCTAACAAGAAGGAGCTATTGGGACATAAATTATTAACTTTTTCGAACAAAACTACATTTGTTGTGGACCTGGGATTCCTGGAAGTGCCTTCTGATGAAGATAATCAAAGGTAAGGGAATATTTACAATAATATATTTGATTTTAGATGGTTCCAAGATGGCGCTAACCTGTATCGCCTAGCCTATTTTTCTGAGCATAGCACCTCGTTTATTGCAAAGTGTGATTTCCCAGTAAAGTTATTTTTAAATCTGGCAACGCGGATGCATTCACGAGATGTTAATCTATAATTCTTTGAATGACAATATAAAATTTTAACAATGTTTTCGAATAGTAATTTTGTAAATTGTAGCGCTGATTCACCGGAAGCATTTGAGGGAAAATATTTTCTGAACGTCACGTGCCGATGTAAAATGCTGTTTCTATATATAAATATTAACTTTATCGAACAAAAAATGCATGTATTGTGTAACATGATGTCCTAGGAGTGTCATGTGATGAAGATTGTCAAAGGTTAGTGCTGCATTTAGCTGTGTTTTGGGTATTTGTGATGCATGCTAGTTGCTTTGAAAATGGCAGTGTGATTATTTTTGGCAGGGTACTCTCCTAACATAATCTAATGTTTTGCTTTTGCTGTAAAGCCTTTTTGAAATCGGACAACGTGGTTCGATTCAGGAGAGGTGTATCTATAAAATTGTATAAAATAGTCATATGTTTGAGAAATTGAAGTTCTAACATTTATGAGGTATTTGTATTTTGCGCGATGCGATTCCACTGGCTGTTGACTAGGATGGGATGCAAACGTCCCAGGTTCCCAGACAGGTTAACCTCTAAGTGACCCCTTAACACGCGAATCCCGTTAGCGGGATCAATTTGACAACAGGCAGTGAAATAGCAGAGCGCCAAATTCAAAACAACAAAAATCTCATAATTAAAATTTCTCACACATACAAGTAGGATTCACCATTTTAAAGATAAGATTCTCGTTAATCCAACCACAGTGTCCAATTTCCAAAAGGCTTTATGGCGAAAGCAAAACATTAGATTATGTTAGGACACCACCTAAACAAGAAAAGCCAAACAGCCATTTTCCAAGCAAGGAGAGGCATCACAAAAACCAGAAATACAGCTAAAATGAATCACTAACCTTTGATGATCTTCATCAGATGGCACGCATAGGACATCATGTTACACAATACATGTATGTTTTGTTCGATAAAGTTCATATTTATATCCAAAAATCTCAGTTTACATTGGGGCGTTATGTTCAGTAATGTTCTTGCCTCCAAAACCCCCGGTGATTTTGTAGAGAGCCACATCAATTTACAGAAATACTCATCATAAATGTTGATGAAAATACAAGTGTTATGCATGGAACTTTAGATAAACATCTCCTTAATGCAACCGCTGTGTCAGATTTCAAAAAAAGCTTCACGGCGAAAGCACACGTTTGCAGTAATCTGAGTACGGCGCTCAAACAACAGCAGCAAGCCAAACAGTAACCCGCCATCTTGGAGTCAAGAAAACTCAGAAATAGTATTATATTGCAAATTCGTAACATATCAGACGAATTTCAATTCGTAACATACCATACGAATTTTAATTCTTAACATATACGAAATGGATAATGGACACCACAAATAAATAAACCTCGGATTTACGTACAGAATAATACTAAATGCTCTGAGACCAGGTTGCGCGACAGAGCGCTTGTGCATGGAGGCAGGGTACCTGCATTCGTCTATTGATTATGGCTGTGTACGAGCGCATCTATGCCAGCCATCACTGGAATTGCTTTTAAAGGGAGATGCTTAAGACGCTCGAGACAGTGATATGTATTGCTGACAGTTTATCAACATTTATCAGTTTTAGGACTATTTAATTCAACAGCTTTCAATTTGCATGCTTATCATGTACACATATTCTGAAAAATAGGTTGGAATAGGCTACTCACTATAGCCCTACATCACCCTCATATTTAAGTTATAATAGGGGGTTGAATATTTGAATAAAATGTAATTACATGACTTATATTTGATGTGCCAATTTTATTCTGAATACCCACAAACTCGTTCCATAGGCCTAGACAGTGCTTCTTCCACAACAATACCACAGCTCCATGGATGGCCATTACCAGTGTGACGTGCAGTTTGACGCACAAGTAGGGCTGCATCTATGAAAAATAATTACTAAACAAAATATGACTGTGTGTGCTTCAAATGAGTCTTCCATCCCAGTCAAGGAAGAAAGACAGTGGAGAAATAGCTACTATCGAAATATTCATTGTAATTTGTCAAAGCAAAAACAGCCTAACCTAGCATAATGTTTGTGGACCCATGTTATTTGGGGGTCATGAGATGAAACATGTCGGCTATCTATTCATTTAAAAAAAGAGTGATTCTGACGTTAGCATATTGAAGCATATTGAATAGCCAGTGAAATACAACAGAGTGATATAGATTATTAGAAAATATGTAATATGCTCAGTTCAACTTTTTAAATCTGGGAACTTTTCCACTTGAGCAAAAGTAAATCAACTACCCCTGGTAGTGTCACTTGACACAGTTCTTCTCATTCTGGGTGGTCAACAACACACACAGCTGCTGTGATGTTGTGTGACCATTGTGTCTCTGTGGGATAAGTGCTATCATTTTGACAAGGTCTTTCAGTGATCACTGAAATAGCACAATGTGCAAGTGAAGGACACTTCAGACATCAATGGTTATTGAAATGAGACCAACAATAAAGTCAGCTGGATAAAACATTGCAACCATGTGCATAAGTTTTCTGCCCCTGTACCTTAGCTTAATCACATGGCACTTATGAAGAATAGAAATAGAAACAGGATAGTATCCAGTTGTGATTTACCCAATGTATTAGATAGAACAGAGTAGTGTGGGATTGGTACTATAGAGTGATTCTATGAGGTCATGTTTTGTTCACATTTGTTCATTAGGATCAGATTCGTTTGAATGGTTTACTCACTGAACAATCAGTAGAGGACCCAGAGTCATATATTTACATCTAAATATGGCTCTGGGGGGGACGTGATGGAATGAGTGAATGTGAGGTGCCTTAGTGCTTAACCTCTTGACCAGACACTATTGGACATGATCTGAGGTATTCTTTGCCTAAACTCATCACTCTGATCCACACACACACATACACACACACACCCTGGATGGATAGTGTCGCTATGGATACTAAGGGCTTTCAAAATAGCATGGACAATGTCAAGTGTCGCTATGGATGCAGATGAAAATGTGTAAGCAGGCTTTTCTATGAGAAACGTCAAGTACGGAATGATATCTGTCTCCATGGTAACCGGCTCAGACTTTGAGAGAAGGATGAGAGCTCTTTATTTTGCTTATAGTTGACACTTGCCTATCTCAATAGGCCTGGCAAATCAGGGAGAAATGGCATTTTGCATAACCAAGATAAAGGACATCATCCAAGAGCTTTCCAATTCACTCAACTGGAAGAGAAATTTGTTGTTATTACAGAAATTGACTAATGAGGGTTCAAATAGTTTGATAGAAGTCACATGTCCTCAATTGTACCTAGATGGGGAAGTCAAGTACAGAAGGATACAAACTATATTGTACTGTATTGAATCTCTTTTGAACCAAAAATACAAGCTTTTTCTGCCAATTTCCAACCACCTCTCAAGCTCTGTCAGGTCTCTCCAGAGACGTTAGATTTACGTTAGATTGGGTTCAAGTCCGGGCTCTGGCTGGGCCACTAAAGGACATTCAGAGAATTGTCCCGAACCCACTCCTGCATTGTCTTGGCTGTGTGCTTAGGGTCATTGTCCTGTTGGAAGATGAACCTTCGTCCAAGTCTGAGGTCCTGAGGGCTCTGAAGCAGTTTTTCATCAAGGATCTCTCTGTACTTTTCTCCGTTCATCTTTCCCTCAATCCTGACTCGTCTCCCAGTACCTGCCGCTGAAAAACATGCCCACATCATGATGCTGCCACCACCATGCTTCAATGTAGGGATGGTGCCAAGTTTCTTCCAGACGTGACGCTTGGTATTCAGGCCAAAGAGTTCAATCTTGGTTTCATCAGACCATAAAATATTGTTTCTCATGGTCTAAGCATCCATTAGGTGCCTTTTGGCAAACTCTAAATGGTCTGTCATGTTTATTTTACTGATGAGTGGCTTCCGTCTGGCCACTACCATAAAGGCCTGATTGGTGGAGTGCTGCAGTGATGATTATCTTTCTGGAAGGTTCTCCCATCTCCACAGGGGAAATCTGGGGACTCTTAATACATCAGAGTGACCATCAGGTTCTTCGTCACCTCCCTGACCAAGGCCCTTCTCCCCCGATTTCTCAGTTTGGCCGGGCGGCAAGCCCTAGGAAGAGTCTTGGTGGTTCCAAACTTCTCCCATTTAAGAATGATGGAGGCCACTGTGTTCTTTGGGACCCTCAATGCTGCAGAACCTTCTAGGTACCCTTCCCCAGATATGTGCCTCAACATAATCCTGTATCTGAGCTCTACGGACAATTCCTTCGACATCATGACTTGGTTTTTGCTCTGATATGCACTGTCAACTTTCCAAATCATGTCCAATCAATTGAATTTACCACAGGTGGACTCCAATCAAGTTGCAGAAACATCTAAAGGATGATCAATGGAAACAGGATGCACCTGAGCTCAATTTCAAGTCTCATAGCAAAGGGTCTGAATACTTATGTAAATAAGATATTTCTGTTTTTTATTTTTAATACATTGCAAAAAAATATGTTTTATTTCATCAATTTTAGAATAAGGCTGTAGCGTAGCAAATGTGGAAAAAGTAAAGGGGTCTGAAAACTGTAAGAGAACAGAGTTAATCAGCTACTTCTTATCAAGTCATTTCTAAGATTGGTGCCCCACCGCCTTTCAATTCTGCAGGGGCCCCAACTGTCTCTACAAGGAGGACCAGAGGGCATTCCTATTTTGATTAATGAAAAGACTTATGGTTGAGCAGTGTATCCAATAGTAATTGTTACATTGTAATAAAACCAATGTAAATCGATGCATGACTGAACAATTAGCTTGGGCTACATTTTGAAAACAGATGTTAGGCTACTTAGTTTTTTCTGAATCATTGCAATGATGACCACCTACTATAACGTAGGAAACTTGGTAACCTGTAAATCTTTTCATCTGTTCACAATGTAACATATCTTACCCGTGTCAACCTGTGTCAACCTCATTCCCCTTTACACATTTCATGTTTTGTCAACATTTCAGTCATGCAATCCATGCACAGATGTATTGCAAAATATACTAAACAAAAATATGAATGCAAAATTCAACAATTTCAAAGATTTTACTGAGTTACAGTTCATATAAGGAAATTAGTCAACTGAAATAAATCGATTAGGCCCTAATCTATGGATTTCACATGACT
Source organism: Salmo trutta (assembly GCF_901001165.1). Lineage (NCBI taxonomy): Eukaryota > Metazoa > Chordata > Actinopteri > Salmoniformes > Salmonidae > Salmo > Salmo trutta. The sequence goes on from NC_042971.1 coordinate 53,548,861, forward strand.
GGGAATCCAGATATGCATCTGTTGGTCACAGATACCTTAAAAAAATGGGCCTCACAATGGGCCTCTGGATCTCGTCATGGTATTTCTGTTCATTCAAATAGCCATCTATAAAATGCAATTGTGTTCATTGTCTTTAGCTTATGCCTGCCCATACCATAACCCCACCGCCATTCTGGTCACAACGTTAACATCAGCAAATCACTCGCCCACAGGACGCCATACACGTGGTCTGCGGTTGTGAGACCGGTTGGACATACTGTCAAATTCTCTAAAACAATGTTGGAGGCAGCTTATGGAAGAGAAATTAACACAAATTTCTCTGGCAACTGGTCTGGTGGACATTCCTGTAGTCAGCATGCCAATTGCACGCTCCCTAAAAACTTGAGACATCTGTGGCATTGTGTTGCGTGACAAAACGGCACATTTTAGATTGGCCTTTTATTGTCCCCAGCACAAGGTGCACCTGTAATTTTCATGCTGTTTAATCAGCTTCTTGATATGCCACATCTGTCAGGTGGATGGATTATTTTGGCAAAGGAGAAATGCTCACTAACAGGGATGTATACAAATTTGAGAGAAATATGTTTCTTGTGCGTATGGAACATTTCTGGGATATTTTATTTCAGCTCATGAAACATGGGACCAACACTTTACATGTTGCATTTTTATTTTTGTTCAGCGTACACAGTGGCGATTTTATAATGTAAATCTTGGTGGGGCAAAAAAATAAATGTGGGGTGCATGCCAGTGAAGTCACTACATAACACAACACTAAACAATACATGAATTGCACTATAATGGTGACAAACGGTGCCCACAAACTGTTAGAGTATACATGAAGCTGTCTCAACAGCAGAGTCCCAACAGCAGTCCCAACACCTTACCACTGCTACACCTGGCTTTCAGCTGAACCTTGTCTGGCAGTGAAACAGTTCATTCAGCCTCATTTACTGCCTTTTAAAAAAAATAGCTGATATGGCTGACTTGCTTAAACAAATGTGGTTTCTACTGACAATTGAGATGTACAAACTATGGGATAAGAGGACGACAAGCGGATAAGAGGCAATCCCTCATTTTGATTAAGACATTAATGAGCGACTGACAACGGATGTAGTCAATATAACTATTTGTTCAGCACTTTTGAAATGTACAGTGACAGAATTGAGTACATGGGCCGCTCTTACAGTGTACTCCCTGTACAACAAGTCAGAACCGTAGGATAAATAAAAGGGGCATATAAACAGACAATGAAAGTTCTTACAATATTCGATTATTACGTTTCTCTAAAACAGGTTATAGGCTATATGTGCACCACCAAGTTAGAACAGTAGGCGAAATGAAGAGGTGAAAATAGACCAAATTATTAGTGTGAGGCACATTGAACGCCATTTGTGTCTTAGCTTGTCAAAAAGATACACGTCATATAACACTATTTGACACATTAAGCTTTTAATTTGACATGTCAAATAACACAATTCTATTATAGAATGTTGTGTGTGCTAAATTTGCACGTGCAAGCCAAGCGCCACCACTACTATCAGTAGCACTGTCAAAGCTGTACAAAACAAGCACAAATCTGCCACGAACGATGTGTGTACAATATCGCGTTGGTGAAAATAGACCAAATTATTAGGGTGAGGCACATGGGCTACTAACAGCTTACTACACAACATACACTTAGTATTACTTTCTTAGCTACAGTATATATATCACCCTTGCATATTACATAATTTATGCAGCAGCATACAAGACATTTTTGGATTCACCTTGTGCAGGGGGCGCGGCCGTCCTTTGTGGGCAAATTTTGTCATCAAACTTTGTCATCAAAGTCTGGCATTCTCTGGATTTATGTTGGGAACTCAGAAGAAAAAACACACAGCCACTCCATTGAATAGCAGGCTAACGTTAGTGGTTGCTTTGCAATGCTTGCAGTTTGCCACTGATTCCTTCCAAACCACTCATTGTTGAATTTGCGATTGCCACCTTGTTGTGTAATCTTTGTCCAATGGCCGATGAGCACCGATACGTTTTATCTATAATTTCTCTTCATTATTTCTCTTCGTATGATAAGGATTAAAAAGGATTTGCCAGTAGATTGTTGACTAGATTCATGATGACTTGCTAGCTTACTTTGAAAGTAAGATGTTGACATGATCAGTCCAATCAAAGCTACTGTACATATAACGTGATTTGACGTCATTTTATCTGTGGCCAGTGACCTTGAACCTTATTGGAAAGGCACTTGTAATATAATTCTATGGCAGGATCCAAAGGGCTGAAATTTTGGATGTCTACCCTTACTAAAGACTTAAACTTGGCGGTGACGTACTGTCCCCATGAGTGACGGAACACTGAGCCAATCACGGCGCAATGCTCCTATTTTCTACTGGTTCGCCCCATCACCACAGAAAGCACTGGGCTAGGCTGAAACACCTGCATTTTGGAGCTGCTTTACTCAAGAAAACAAAAAAGAGACCATGTGTGTATGCAGCTTTATTAACTGAATGATATATATATATATTTTTTTACATTGTTTGCAAACTGGTTTGTGACACGTATTAATGCAAGCCCCCCCCCCCAATAAAAAAAAAGTATTAATTTGTTTGGTTGTTTTTTTTTTGTTGCTAAAAATGTGGAGCCTCACTTGTCCTGAATGACGGGTCGCCACTGAGTGGTAGGTACTGATAGGCACGGTCTCTGGGGCTCGGGACTTGTAAGTCCCGCCCAGTTGCTATAACGACTCTCACATAGCTCTGCATGATTGGTAAGTCAAAGGTTCGTGCCCAGCGTCAGCTAATTTGTCGACCTCTTACATTTCTTTGAAGACGTGTTGTCTTTGAGAGACAACTGATATACCCAATCTCGAACCTGCCCTCTCCAATCAGTGAAAGAAGACAGTAGACTGACTCCCTATTTTGCTGTTTCACTGTATTCGGAAGGTTTTGGTTGCTGACAATTTCAGGACAATAAATTGCTGTGGAGAACGCGGTTTGGCTGAAGGTTTGTTAAATATTTTAGGTTTGTGGTTAAAGTTAGATTATAAAGAGGTTGTTTGTTAGTTCATTTGCGTTGTAATCGGTCAATGAGAATTAAGTCACTTTTAGGCTCAGTTGGGGATAAGCCTCGTGAACTCTATCGCTAATATTAGCTACGCTAACTAGCGGTAGCTAGCTATGTAGCTAACGTTAGCAATCTAGCCTAGCTAATTTAGCTAGCTAACGGCATCTAACTAGCTAGATACCATCTAATTTGTTTTCCCCTTTTGAGAACGTCAGCTAACATTAGTTAAGTATTACAATTATTTGGACTCTATGTGCTGCAAGTTAACTTATTCAGCCAATCGTTAAACGACAATAGGCCGCTTACATACACTAACGTTACACTGTAAGTAACAGCGCATGCATGTTGGCTACTTGTACAGATGAGATGTTAGTTATCTAGCTAACGTTAGCTGCTGGTGGCTAACGCAGCCAGGTTGTTAGCCAATGTGATAATATCTAACGTTACCTGGCTAACGTTTCGCGTTAGTTAATACAGGTTAAGACGGCTAGTTAACGTTAGTCCGACAGCTAAACTAAACCAACATAGCTAATAGCTGACTAAAAAAATATATAGTTAACGTTAGCTAACGTTAATCTATGTGTTTGTGCAGAAGCAAGTCAAGTTAACTAGTTAAACCTTCAATGTAGCAACACCGGAAATAATCTAACTACTCTGTGAAGCAAACGTTAATTTGGCTAGATTACTTAGTGTTTCCATGTATAACATTAGCATGTTGTCTAGTTCACTAGTTAACAGCTGCTAGTAGTAACATCTGCGTCAGTCGTCAACGAACGTTAGCTAAGTATCTAGCTAATGTCATCATCCAGTTCTTTTTTTAATGGAACTCATTGGCTTGCAGGCATCCAGAAATAGTTTCTCATAATATTTGAGGCAGAGCATACTACACCCACATCATAACTACCTAGCTAGCGGTTCACAATGACTCAAGCTACCTCCTACAATTTGTTGGGGGGGTACTATTTTCATTTTAGCCCAGTTATCATGATTATGTCAAGTGGTTTCCACTCATATCAAGGGCAGTGATTTGGGATACATTCCATTGTATTCTAGTAGAGAACACTTTTGTGTATCCTGTGACCAAGAATTAATAGGAATTAAAATTGTAAATAGGGGCAAGGCAACAACAGGTTTGATTAGTGACTAGATTGGATTGGTGAGGATTTTATCATGAGGTGAGTTTCCCTCAGTCTTGTCTGGCGCAGCCTCAGTGTCCTCAAAAGGCATAGCCTCATTTTACATTGTTGCCTTCACACAGCAGATCCACAGAGAGGAGCCTGTTCGCATTTCACCGCTGGTGCAAGACAATGGAGACAGAAATCGAGCAGCAGGAAGAAGAGACCACTTTCAGCAACACTGACACTAACGGTAAGGCTATTGTAGGCTATTTTGGCAGTGCCTCATCAAAGCTGGGTGTAAGCCATGCAATTGCCTTGATTAGACTAGACATATAACACTGCTTTTCTCTAATAGCTGATATCAGTCAGAAGGGACTACAGGGATTGACATTAAGGGATGTCTGATTTTCCTTGGGCAAGTGAACCAAACAATCAAACCTTTTTAAAGAATTCCATTAGCCTAAAACTGATCGTTCTGGTTCCTCCCCATTATTTAAGTAAAATAGACAATTTATGGCACAGGCAAGTTAAGCCTGCTTTGATATGTTATTTTTATCAATTAACAACCAAAATACGTATAATTCCATTACTGATTTTTCTGGTTCCTCACCTATGTGTAGGTGAAAGGCCGGCAATATATTGCACTTCTGGGTGTAGATGGCTAATTACAATTTTTGGGCCAGTGATCCTAAGGGCAACCGAGAAATACTGCTGACCTGCCTGATGGGCAGGTACTTTTCAGACTTTAATGTAAATCCCTGGACTACTGGTATGGCTACATGCTGGCACCAGATGGCCATATGTTTCTCTTGTCCAGGTCACTGCTGTTTCAGGAGCAGTTCCGTCTAATTTTAATCCAGGAAGTGGACTGGTAGGGGCTAGGTGGATGCTGTCGCCTGACTTTTGGCTGGAACCCGTATTGGGAAGAACATAGCATTAGGCTAACTTTCCAGGTTTCTCCCTCCAGGTAAACGCCCTGCCGAGGACATGGAGGAGGAGCAGGCCTTCAAACGCTCTCGCAACACTGATGAGATGGTGGAGCTGCGGGTACTACTGCAGAGCAAAGTAAGCCTTGCAACAGAAATGGGATTTTAGCCCTATTGCTTTTAAATCAGGAATTCCCTAGATTTTTTGTTTGTTTACTGTGTAAAATCAGCAATGCTATTTCTTACATCTGTATGTCTTCCTGGATAGGTAGGTGTTTTTCTGGTGTTCTGAGTTTTGCTAATCACATCCCATCTTCCAAGTTTCATATCATTCAGCGGACTCTCAGACCCACTCTGTTCCTAAGGAAACACTCTTGTTTCTCCTCAGAATGCTGGAGCTGTTATCGGAAAGGGTGGCAAGAATATAAAAGCCTTACGCACAGACGTGAGTACAGTTGGCATTGTCAAATTCTTTCCTCCACTGGGGGATTTGCTGTAAAGCTATATTTATGCCCTTATAAACCTGACATTTTCATAGATATTATGGTATCCAATTACCCCATTCTAATGACAACCCTTATGCGTCCTATTCAAGAAATGTAACCCCTGTACTAAATAGTTTCCCTCTTATATATACACACGCACATCTATCTATATCTCATCTCCCATCTATAGACAGTCATTCTGTTATCTGAATGTATTGTTTGACTTGATTGGGTCAATTCCACATTAACAGAATGATGCAGAGACTTAGATTTTTCACTTTGAAATGTATGTCAAACAAAACCCAATGATTTGGAAAGTTAAACAAACCATAGAACTCTATGCACATGGACTACTTTCAACAATTTCCACTGAACATTTAACAAAAAACACATTTACTTGAACAGTGCAGCTGCAAAGTTTAACAGAATGAAGGTTTGTGCCATCATTCTGTTACCAAATTTTGCATTTGCAAATTGTTAGTTGAGTTGTATGTTTTTTGTTGTAATCATTGTTTTTTTGTTGGTTTACATTTTAAAATGAAAAATCAGAGTCTCTGCATCATTCTGTTACTGTGGAATTGGTCAAATGTTGCATGTCTGTGAACACTTGGAGGGATATTTGCGGTGTTTTTGTACAGTAGTCAGATTCTCTTTCCCAAATGACACATCTATAGGTTGGCTCATGTGAACAGACATGGTTTGGCTTGATTGGATCAGATTTGGGGTAGAGTGTGGGTGGGGGCATTTTTCTTGTGTTTCCGATAAAATGGAACTATCCTCTACTAGGCTCTGAACGTGATTTCTAATGCCCCTTACATCCCTGAAGCAATACCGGACTGTGGTGATGCCCTAAAACCCCCTTTAAACAGGTGTCTCAAAGCCTGAGCGGACCTATAGTATATTACAGCCTCTGTAGTATCTATGCAGTCCATTTAGCTAAGTGTCTTTGCTAGAGCTGGCTTAGTCCAGCTGCCCTTTTTCTTGTGCACTCACCATCTTTTTTTTTAATTTTTTTTTTTTTGGAAGCTATATAGTGATGGAGTATAGCGTGTATTCAATTAAAATGTATTCCTTCTCCCCCTCTTCCCTCTCCTTTACTTTGTTATTTTTGGCCACCTTCCTCCGTTGCCCATGTACTGGATCGACATGCCCCTCCTGCGTTGCCCACCTTGACGTTGGCCCAACCTTCGCCCCTGAACGCCCGCCCACCTGACACCCCGGTTGGCCCTGCCCCGCCCCGCCGCCCGCCCACAAACGTGCCCCTCCCTAAACGGGCACCTTACTTGACATCTTGTGATTGAATGCCCTTGCCCAATGCCAACCTCCACGGCCAATGCAGTACAATGCCAGTGTATCTGTCCCTGACAGCAGTGGCCCAGAGCGGTATGTCCCACCAGTTATTGCCTCACTGCCTGATTAGAACAGAGAAAAACACATGTCTTTGATAGCCTGCCTTTTGTTTCATTTGAACATTTTCTACATATAGAACCCCCCTCCCTCTCCCTTTATCAAGAGACGTGTATTGTTCCATTTGAATTGTTCTGTCTTCTCCCCCCCTCTACCCTTCTTCCCCCACATTTTAAGTATTTCCATTTAATTTGGACCTTTTTGTCACTAGAAATGAAATCAATGAACCTACTTTCAGTAGATCATATTAAATGGGAGGAGCCCAGCTGTTGGCTGCTGTTACCTTTCTGTGGTATTTTTAATTGTGATTTGTGGAAATCCAATGATCTTTCCCGCTCTGTCCTTGTGGCCCACCTTGCTACTCCCTGCCGCGCCCCTCCCCCACCCCACTGTTCTCAACATCACTGTTCATGATCTGAGTGCTCAAGCTCCGCCCACTCTAACTCATCACTGTTCTTTTTTTCTCCCTTGTGCTACATCTCCCCGTTGGGTTTCTCTATCCTCCGTTAGGTTTCTCCCCTCTTGTTTTTCTCTCAGTCCTCCCATCAGTCCAGACTGCCTGCCAAACCTTTCATTCCACCGTCTATCCTGTCCACCACCTAGTGGTTACCACTCACATCCCCCCTGCTTTCTTTATTTTGTTTCTCTTCTACCTTCCGACTCCCTGTCACTGAGAATGTGTGCCGGTGGCACGATTGTGATGGCAGGTTTTTTTAATTAACTTTTTTCTTTCTCCCCCCTCAAGTGCTGGTGGTGATGGTTAAAAGGCCCCCCTCCCTCCAGACATAGCCCCCCCCTCCAGACAGAGCCCCCTCCCTCCAGACAGTGGTCAGCCTTGTGCTTCATGTTGTAATCCTAAAGCCTCTCTCTCTTGTTGGATGTGAGATAAATGAGCACACGTCAAGTTGCTCACATTTCAGTCCAGTGTTGGGAAAGTCTTCGTTTTCTTTTTGTTTTTAAACGTTACATTTTTTTTTTTTTTAGCTCTGTGCTTCATAGGAGTCTTCGTCTTGAAGTAAGTTTTTCTTTATTTTTTGCTTTTTGTCCTCCCTCTGTTTTGCCTTGTTGCCTTTGGCCACATGCTATACCTTACCAGGATCCTGAGTGTGAGTGCGGATATTGAGACTATCGGAGAGATTCTGCTGAAGATTATCCCTACTCTGGAAGAGGTGAGTGCCCCGCGGCCTCCAGAGATATACACATATAGGTTTATCTTTTTCCTAATCCTCAAAGTCAAGAGCTAAAGGCTTTCTTTCACCTGACTGATCTGTACCTGTTTTTTCCTAGTACCAGCATTATAACGGGATTGATTTTGACTGCGAGCTGCGTTTGCTGATCCATCAGAGTTTGGCCGGAGGCATCATTGGGGTGAAGGGTACCAAGATAAAGGAGTTAAGAGAGGTAAGATGGGATCCCACTAATTTCAAATGCTGACTTGACTCAGTCCATACTCATTTACAAGAATAAGCTGAAGTGCATAGATTGCATGTGCTTGATCTGCCCTAACAGGTTTTCTTTGTTGCCCACTTGTCCACAAATGGTTATGGGGAATGTATTGAAGATCTCATTTAATGCTCAAAGCTGAAGACTGGTCAAACCCATTTTGAACATATGGCATTGTGCTGCGTCTTCCTGTTGTGTTATGGGTCTATTTCATGCTGGGCTTCCTGTCTCCACCAGAACACCCAGACTACCATCAAGCTATTCCAGGAGTGCTGTCCTCACTCCACTGACCGAGTGGTTCTGGTTGGAGGAAAGCCAGACCGTGTTGTCGATTGCATCAAAGTTATCCTGGAGTTGGTATCTGAGGTGGGTGAGAGTTAGGTCTGTGACAGTCATGGAATTTTGGATGACTTATTGGTCAGCGTTATAGTCTCCGTTATAGTAGTTTTAATAGTGTGCGGATACATTTTAACACGCACATTTTCTGCTGTGCTTCTGCAGACAGAGGGCTGTTGCCTAGGCCAGGGTTTCCCAAACGCTGACCTGGGGACCCCCCTGTGTGCATGTTTTGGTGTTTGCCCTAGCACTACACAGCTGATTCAAATGGCCAACTCATCAAGCAACCAAAGACTAATTTGCTACAACACCTTGCTTATTTCAGCAAGGAGCAACAATGTTTCATTGTGTTGTAAAGGGTCCCTGTTACCGTGGAAACTGACTCAACTGCATAATTGCCTGGCTGCCCAGTGTTTAGTCAGCTGTTCGTTCCACAATTTATTTGATTTTTAAACCCCCTACTGTAAGTCTTCTATAATTGTCGGTAAAAGGATCATACGGTAATTGTGCCAGCCCTTGTGAGTTCAGTTCTGAGCCAGTGACCGCGACACACTTCACCATCACCAGTGTCTAAACATGGAAACTCAATGAGTCAGTCAAACTAGAATTGTACTTGTTTAATAACAGCAGATGCTTTTTGTTTGTTTTTATATATTCCATTTACAACAGTTGTTGACATTGTAGTCATTCCAGAGCAAAACTCATTTTATATAGGTAACTCGCAAAATTAAGGAATGAGCACGAGAAATTACATCATTTGGTGGTGGAGAACTGTCTCAGGTGCCGCTCCATAATCTCCCATAAGTGTTCAATTGATTTGAAATCTGGTGACTGACAACACACACACCCTTTAAATCCCTATGCTCCTTCGAGACCCCTCTTTCAAACTCACTGAGATCTATTCTAGCCATGGTAGCCAAAATAATGGGCAACTGGACATTTTTATACATGACCCTAAGCATGATGGTATGTTCATTTCTTAATTAACTCAGGAACTACACCTGTGTGGAAGCACCTGCTTTCAATTTACTTTGTAGCCCTCATTTCCTTTATTTTGGCAGTTATATGTAGCATCTCAACAATGGTCTCATAGTATTATCTATCTTCAGGCTCCTATCAAAGGGCGCGCTCAGCCTTACGACCCCAACTTCTACGACGAGACATACGACTACGGCGGCTTCACCATGATGTTCGAGGAGCGGGGCCGGCGGCCTATGGGGGGGTTCCCCGTACGGGGCCGGGGTGGCTTTGAGCGCATGCCCCCCGGCCGCGGCGGCCGACCCATGCCCCCCTCCAGACGGGACTATGACGACTTGAGCCCTCGCCGGGGTCCGCCCCCTCCCCTGCCAACCAGAGGACGTGGAGGGAGCCGCGCTCGAAACCTGCCCCTCCCCCTACCACCACCCCCAAGAGGAGGGTAAGGAGCTTTACTTCCTTTCAATTATTGTTTATGGCTACCTCTTATCACCTCATCAGTCACTCAGTGACGTTTATAACCATGTGCCTTCGCTGTGCCTGAGTACAAAGAACTAGAATGAACATGACCCTACTTTGTTGGACTAATCCTTTAAAGGAATCTTTTCTGACACATTTCCACTGAGTCATGTTGACCCTGTCGTGTGGTTGCAGAGGGGACCGGTTCTCTCATCAGAGCTATCACGGCAACATGGACGACAGACCAAAGTAAGTCATTTGTGTAAAACAAAGGCAGCACCTGCAGAGTGGTTAGGGTGGAACTCCTTCACCTCTCCAAATCAAGTTAGTCATTTGGAGAATGGCTCGCTCAGATGTGGAGATTACCATCTCTGTCAAATGTTGGGTTTAATCCTTTTCTGTTGATTTAATGACCGCCAATACAGTTCTACCCATGACACAGTAGTTATTTGGAAACATGATCGCTCATCCCATGAATAGATGACTATAAGAACACCATGTCAGTGTCTTCTTATCAACACGGATTTTAAAAAACAACTTAGCTCTTCACACTTTCAGGGGGACTGGCATCACACTTGTATATTACAGACTTAGCAGCCCCCAAACCAATGGGCTGACATCAGTCCATCAGAGGTGGTGAACTGAACCTTATCTTGTCATGTTAACCCCGACACCCTCCCTCTTATCTAAGCAGCGACAGGAGAGGAAGACCAGGAGACCGCTACGACAGCATGGTGAGTGACCTGAGCATTTTAAGTGTTTTAGATGAGGGTTTAGCATGGAAGAGTGACAGAGCTTCAGTCTGTTGCCTGGTGTTTTAATAGTAGGCAAGTCGACACGCATTTTAACTGGTTTTAGTTGCAGTGCATTCGGAACCAATTCAGCCCCTTTGACTTCTTCCACATTTTATGTTACAACCTTATTCTAAAATGGATTAAATAGTCCCCCCCATCAATCTACACACACTACCTCATAATGACAATGTAAACAAAGGTTTTTATAAATGTTTGCACATTTTATTTTAAAAAAACACATTTACATAAGTATTCAAACGCTTTACTCAGTACTTTGTTGAAGCAGGGATTACAGCCTCAAGTCTTCTTGGGTATGACGCTACAAGCTTGGGACACCTGTATTTGGGGAGTTTCTTCCATTCTTCTCTGCAGATCCTCTCAAGCTCTGTCAGGTGGGATAGGGAGCGTTGCTGCACAGCTATTTTCAGGTCTCTCCAGAGATGTTCTATTGGGTTCAAGTCATGGCTCTGGCTGGGCCACTCAAGGACATTCAGAGACTTGTCCCGAAGCCACTCCTGCGTTGTCTTGGCTGTGTGCCTAGGGTCGTTGTCCTGTTGCAAGGTGAACCTTCGCCCCAGTCTGAGGTCCTGAGTGCTCAGGAGCAGGTTTTAATCAAGGATCTCTGTACTTTGCTTCGTTCATCTTTCCCTCGATCCTGACAAGTCTCCCATTCCCTGCCGCTGAAAAACATTGCCACAGCATGATGCTGCCATCCATGCTTCACCTTAGGGATGGTATTGGCCAGGTGATGAGCGGTGCCTGATTTCCTCCGGAAGTGACGCTTGGCATTCAGGTTAAAGAGTTCAATCTTGGTTTCATCAGACCAGAGAATCTTGTTTGCCTTTTGGCAAACTGTATGCAGGCTGTCATGTGCCTTTTACTGAGGAGTGGCTTCTGTCTTGCCACTACCATAAAGGCCTGATTGGTGGAGTGCTGCAGAGATGGTTGTCCTTATTGGAAGGTTCTCCCATCTCCACAGAGGAGCTCTCAGTGACCATCGGGTTCTTGTTCACCTCCCTGACCAAGGCTCTTCTCCCCCGATTGCTCAGTTTGATCAGGAGGCCAGCTCCATTTAAGAATGATGGAGGGCACAGTGTTCTTGGGGACCTTCAATGCTGCAGAAATGTTTTGGTACCCTTCCCCAGATCTGTGCCTCGGCACAATCCTTCGACCTCATGGCTTGGTTTTTGCTCTGACATGCACATGCACCTTATATAGACAGGTGTTTTTTTTTTCCAAATCATGTCCAATCAATTGAATTTACTACAGGTGGACTCCAAGTTGTAGAAACATCTCAAGGATGGTTAGAGACAAGATGCACCAGAGCTCAATTGAGTCTCATAGCAAAGAATCTGAATACTTATGTAAATAAGGTTTTTCTGTTTATTTTTAATACATTTGCAACAATTTCTAAACCTGTTTTGGCTTTGTCATTGTGGGGTATTGTGTGTAAATTGAGGAAGAAAAGTAATTGAATACATTTTATAGTAAGGCTGTAACATAACAAAATGTTGAAAAGGGGAAGGGGTTTGAATACCTTCCAAATGCACTGTACGTGTGTAAATGGATTGGGATTATTATCCTGCCCAAGTGAAATCATGGTGTTTTGGACACTGGCGCTGCTCTTCACAGAGTGAACACACTGGTTAGGCCTCTTGTTGCCTGGCAACAGTTGTCTCCTTGGTTACCAAGGAGCAGCTGAATACATAATCTGGAGCCAAACTAACAAATGAACTTCAGGTGAAACCATTGCGATTCACGGACGGGTTTGGTCGGGTCGTACCAATAACATGCATAGTAGAAAATGAATAAGGCAGCTAAGATTCATATGCACAAATTATGGAGTTCAGTATCAAACACATTTAAACCAGTATTTTACTTAATGAATGTTTCAGTCTTGTAATAAGTCTCAATTCGTCTTTCTCTCCCTATGTTCTGCTGAATACAGAGTGGTGGATACGGTGGTGAGTCCTCTGAGTTTCTTCTGGTCATGGTAGTCTCTACACTCTTGTTTGTATGTCTCTTTGGTCAGAGAATAGTTATTTCTGTCTAGTAAGCACCACCAGCTCTCCCCCCTGTCCTTTGTTGGTCTGTCTATGTGGTCTGCCAGCCACGGTGTGATGTATTGTTATCCTTCCTTTTCCTCCCTTCATATTTTCAAAGACAACACTTCCTCGTGGGAGCCCTTTCAGTCTGGTGAGTGCAAATGAATCACATTTGTATCAATGTCTCATTTTGTTGCTTCTGTATTTGTTTTCGTGTCGTTTTGAGGACTTTCCACAAGAGGATAAATTCTGAGTCTCTCTCCAGGTGGCCGAGGGTCATACAGTGACATCGGGGGTCCCGTCATCACAACACAAGTTACCATCCCCAAGGATGTGAGTAAAGGTTTAATCAGCACAGTCCCAAGCGTAATAACACCCCTTACCACAGATCAACAGACATCCCTGTAATATATTCATGAGAAGAACCGAGATGAGATTCTTCCCAATTGGTCAAAAAGTTCCCACATCAGCCTTTATTCATACGTGATTGATATCCCCCCCCCCCCCCCCCCCCCCCCAAAACCCTGTGCCCCCTTTACCTGGTTGTCATTGTGCCGATCACATTGTTGGGGAGAAGTAACCCTGGCTCCTCACTTGTCGTAGCTGGCCGGCTCCATCATTGGGAAGGGCGGGCAGCGGATCAAGCAGATCCGTCATGAGTCAGGAGCGTCCATCAAGATCGACGAGCCACTAGAGGGCTCCGAGGACCGCATCATCACCATCAATGGAACACAGGACCAGATCCAGAACGCCCAGTATCTACTGCAGAACAGGCACGTGCTAGCACCCTTTCCTCGTCTCCGCTGAAAGCAGTATGGTGGAAACCTATTCATCCCTGTCCCCTATCCGTGGTAATCAAGGAAAGAAATGAGCCGTTCATGACTAACAAATGAAATTGAACATAAAGTAGTTCTAGAAATTACTCCTAGGGTCCCTTTATTCACTTGTCCACTGTGTTTTGTTGCAGTGTGAAGCAGTACTCTGGTCGGTTCTTCTAAAGAGGGAAGAGGAGCCAATCTGCCATGCCTGTTCGCTCCCTCTATTCAGAGCCAACATTCCTCTGCTTTGGGTAGTTCTTTGCCCTCCACCCTGTCATCTAACACCTTTTAATAAGAAGTTTGGAAATTCTCTCAAAGCTGTCGGATGAGTGTATCCCAGTTTATTTGATTTCATTTTTTTTTTGCCTTGCTTGTTTTTTTGGGGTTTTCTTTCTGGATTATTTTGCTGTTCTGTACTTGGAGTAAACTAACCTGTCTCTGTTCACTCTTGGCCTCCCCTGAGACGCTCCCAGTCAGTACAGCATGCAGAATGTAATCTTGTTTTGTAAGAAACATTTTTTGATTTAAAAAAAACAAAACTTTTAGTTTATTTTTGCTCAATTTTTTTCCCCCGCTGAAAGATAAGGGGCTGTATAAAAATGTACAGTAATCGTGTCATAGGATGAATAAGAGTGCTAGGATTGTTTCATTTTGTTGGGAGACTGATAGGGCTAAAATAAAGTATTGTTGATTTTAAGTTTTCTACATGATTTCAGCTGGTTAACGGGGAGGGACTTGATATAATTCCTTTAATACATAATCATTGACATTTGGATCCATTCAGACTGGCTAAAGCCAGATTTTTTTTTTTTCTTTTTTGTCGGTTTGTAAGCATTTTTAGAATTTTAGATGGGATCTTTGTAGACACCAGTCAGTTTGGGATGGGAATGCAGCCTTTCTTTCCATATGAGTGGCATGTCACCCCTGTTAATCTCTACCTGTCTGTGGGGTGTAGTATCTGCTGCAAGTCTGAGTATTAAAGTCTGTGCCACCATTTACTAAACATGTGGGGGGAGGTTTTGTGTTATTTTTCCATATTTCCTAGATGCAATGAATAAAATGGTTGTAATAAAATCAACTTGATATTTTCAGTAAACTGCTTTCAGTATCAAGGAGAAGTTAGGTGTAGCTGTTATGGCAGGCATTCTCTACAAGTAATGCATCATGAGTATTAAGTAATACCTAGTTGACTAAGGCTATGATTCATGTGCCACCTTGTGATATCTGAGTTCTGTGTTAACATACACCGAGTATACAAAACATTAAGCACACGTGCTCTTTCAATGACAGACTGACCAGATGAATCCAGGTGAATGCTATGATCCCTTATTGATGTCACCTGTTAAATCCACTTCAATCAGTGTAGATCAGGTCAACCTTATTCCATGGAGGGCCTAGTGTCTGCTGGTTTTTCCTTTCCAGTGGTGTAAAAATGCGTAAGTGTTTTTTTGGGGTATCTACTTTACTGAACAAAAATAAATGCAACAACTTCAAAGATTTTACTGAGTTACGGTTCATATAAGGAAATCAGTCAATTGAAATACATTCATTAGGTCCTAGTCTATGGATTTCACATGATGGTAGGGGCACAGCCATGGGTGGGCCTGGGAGCGCATAGGTCCACCCACTTGGGAGCCAGGCCCAGCCAATCAGAATGAGTTTGGACGATCCCGCAGCTGTAGAAACCAGATGTGTAGGTTCTTGGCTGGCATGTTTACACGTGGTCTGCGGTTGTGTGGCTGGTTGGAGTTACTGCCAAATTCTCAAACAATGATGGAGGCGGCTTCTGGTAGAGAAATGAACATGACATTTTCTGGCTTTAGGGCTCCAGAGTGGCGCAGCGGTCTAAGGCACTGCATCTCCGTGCTATAGCTGTCACTACAGACCCTGGTTTGATTCTGTATCACAACCAGCTGTGATTGGGAGTCCCATAGTGCGATTGTCCCAGTGTTGTTTGGGTTTAGGCCGTCATTGTAAATAAGAATTTGTTCTTAACTGACTTGCCTTCTTAAATTAATAAAAACAGCTCTGGTGGACATTCCTGCAGTCAGCATGCCAATTACACGCTCCCTCAACTTGAGACATCTGTGGCATGGTGTTGTTTTAGTGTCCTTTTATTGTCCCTAGCACAAGGTGCACCTGTTTAATGATCATGCTATTAAATCGGTTTCTTGATATGCCACACCTGTCAGGTGGATGGAATATCTTGGTAAAGGAGAAATTCTTATTAACAGGGATGTAAACAAATTTGTGCCCAAAATTGGAGAGAAATAACCTTTGTGTACTTATGGAAAATTTCAGAGATCTTTTATTTCAGCTCATGAAACATGGGACCAGCACTTTACATGTCGCGTTTATATTTTTGACAACATTTACTCTACTACATTCCCAAAGAAAATAAGTACTTTTTACACCCAAACATTTTCCTGACATCCAAAAGTGCTTGCTACATTTCGAATGCTTAGCAGGACAGGAAAATGTCCGATTCAGTCACTTATCAAGAGGACACGTGATCCTTAGTGCCTCTGATCTGAGGACTCACTAAAGAAAAATGCTTTGTTTGTAAATTATGTCTGAGTGTTGGAGTGTGCCCCTAGCTAACTGTAAAGTATTATTATTTTAAATCATGCTGTCTGGTTTCATATAAGGAATTTGAAATTATGTATTGCATTTCCTTTTACTTTTGATACTTAAGTATATGTAAAACCAAATACTTTATTTGACTCAAGTAGTATTTTACTGTGTTACTTTAAGTTTTGAGTAATTTTCTATTAAGGTATATTTACTTTTACTCAAGTATGACATTGTGTACTTTCTCCACCACTGTTCCTTTAAATTAAGACCGAGACAATCAGGTTAGTGAAGTTCCTTACTAATTAGTGACCTTAATTTATCAATGAAGTACAGGAGAGGAGCGAAAACCTGCAGACACTCGGCCCTCCGTGGTGTTCCTAGTTTTTGGTATACTGTAGTCAATAACATGTAATAACACATTTAAAATTTGTGAAATTAGCCTCTATATTCTTCAATCCAAGATATGTTAAGTGTTTATTTAAGTAGTGAACTGCCCACCCTTTTTATGTGCCACGGGACAGTTGTTTCATTACAATGTAACATATTGAGCGACATGCCTTCATGATCCTTTCCCATCTAAACACACCCTCTCCTAACGTCACATGGTTCGGGGCTTGAGTTACGCCAGCACAACACGACAGCAGCTGGCAGCAATAATGGCTAGAATTGTGTGAAAATAAGAGTCCTCTACTTCGAGAGACACTGTCCGACACACCCCATTCATGGGCCCACACTTTTTATGTTGGTGAAAATGATTAAGATGTAGAATAATGATGAAGAGAAAAACGTAAATAAAGGCAAGGATGAGGGATGTTGAAGAAGAATGACAAAAGGGTGGATGAATACGAAGAAAATGTTTTACTGTGTAGAGCACTTTTATTTGTATGGCTCCTTGCCTTTTTGCTGCTAGGTTCACATAGACTCCAGTCAGAGTACACTGTATTCTGTACCTAATGAAATTACAGATGGGACAAGCAAAGGGGACAATAGAAAAAATATAATAACGTTAAGCAATGCATCTTCAATGAAGACAAATTCAAAAGGAACATATTGTGATATGGGATTATTTTTTGTTACTCCTGTGGAATAATGGAATTTCGTTTTTTATAAATTTATGGTGATATGGAGTAAAAGTCCGCCATATTCACTCACCACACCCGGAGTTCAACTATTGGAGGTAAAGATTTGCTTTTCTGTTTACATGTTGGTATTTCATTATTCATTCGCCCAACGGATTGGCTCCTATTGCATTTCGTAATGGGACCGTAGTTTACATAAATATAAAATAACAAAGTGGTCTATTTATGTTTCTGACAAAGGTTCAATCAGTTTCTGGGAATTGTATTCGCATTATTACGCTTGGCTTTTACTGTGGACTCTAGAGCGTAGGCTATGCATGGCACTGTAGATAGAAAATTCAGCCAGTGCTGAGGGAGGACATTTTTTTTAGTTAAATATAACAATTTATTTAACAAAGTGACAAAATGTTTTTCGCCTTAACAATTTTTTAAATATTTTTTTGTTGTTGTTGATTTTTTTTATTTCACTTTGGAATATAGGCCTACCTCCTCGACCCAAAAGTAAGTGTTATCAAGAGAGTCATGACTTTGGGCTCCGTAGGGGCCTGTTGCCTCAGCGAAGAGGGAAAGGAGGCTCGACGGATCAACGACGAGATCGAAAGACAGCTTCGCCGGGACAAGAAAGACTCGCGCCGCGAGTTTAAGCTGTTGCTTCTCGGTAAACCAACGATCACAGTTCTAATTACCACTCAAAGCACTGATATGACATTGTATCATTATTTGAAACATGTTCATTGTATCACTGACTCTATTAGTGTACATTGTATCTGTTATTTAAATGCACATGCCTATTTAAAAAAAACAACATTGCCTGGCAATTTGAATTTATTTGAGATATTGCCAAGAAAACAATGTTTCAGAGGCTTGTGGGAGGAGCTGTAGGAGGAGGGGCTCATTGTAATGGCTGGAATGGAATATTTGGAAAGTTATCAAACACATCAGACATATGGAAACCACATGTTTGACTAATTTCCATTGATTCCATTCCAGCCATTACAATGAGCCTGTCCTCATGTAGCTCCTCCCACAAGGCTAATCTGTTATGTGGTCTATTTTGTGTTGTATCTGTCACAGGAAAATATTTCTGAACTCCGAACCTAAATGGACAGTGATCCATGACAATAATTGATTGATTTCCAAGAAATGTGGCCACTATGCAATTAAACAACCCAACGTTTACAGTAGCAATGGTAACCCTTCCTTAGTCACCTAACAAACTACATGAGCCTGGTTGCTGTCAACATTTTTTCCTTGAGTTATAACTTATTTTGCTCCCAGCAGGGTGACAGTTGTGAGCTGGATGTGTGAACTTAATAAATGATTCTACGTATTTAAGTTATATAAACATCACAGAGTACCAAAGACATTGCACTACAATAAACTGTTGTATCAACATTGGGTTACTCAGCAATAGTTTAATCTACACTTTGCGTGTTCATCAAATTGATAATATAAAAATGACACTCTATTATAAGCCTAAAATGTGCATTGGCTTTCATCAGCAGTGGCAGGCTACTGTGTGGGTAATTTAAAAGTCAAACAGAGTTCATCTCTGAGCTTTTTCTTCCCAGGGACTGGTGAGAGTGGGAAGAGCACCTTCATCAAGCAGATGAGGATCATCCATGGGACGGGCTACTCCGAGGAGGACAAGCGAGGCTTCACCAAGCTGGTGTACCAGAACATCTTCACTGCCATGCAGTCCATGATCCACGCTATGGAGACCCTTCAGATCCCTTACAAGTGTGAAGACAACCAGGTGACCCTTCTGTTGTTCCATTTATACCAACTTTGCCAGTTTTTTTGCCAACATTTTGTGTTGGCACACACACATTTCTTTTTTTTTGCACCATAATTTTCTTTTATATACTTGAGTTTTTCCAGGCCTTGACACCACTCTGGAAACACTCTGGGCTTTAGTTATAGCCTCTAGGCTAAAAGCTTTTCATTGTCAGAAAAACCTCCGGACCTGGCTAGGCCCATGTTTGTACAGACCTTTTATTTGTTTCTACAGTCTCTGAGGCTCAGTGAGGATTGTAGTAAAGGATCAGGTGATGTCGTTATGATATCTGTAACTTTGTTTACTTTCTGCCTAGTTGGTGATGTCATTAGTTACTGAGCAGGATGACAGACTGAAGGTCTTGTAAAAGGTACACATGTGGTTGACTGTTGGCACACACGTAAAGTAGGGCAACTCCTGGGACCAATATGCCACAAGAGAGACAAAATGACGTTGCTTAATCATGTAGCTCTCTATCCATTACCTTAAAGACACCATATGAGGCCTAGTAATCATACAAATTCACTACCTCCCAGCTATGTGCTAACTGCCACGCACTAACACCCATTTAAATTCTAGATCGGTCTGAGGCCAAGCTGACACAATCCTTTGGCTTCCATTTACAACAAACATGATCACTCAGACAAATGCCTCTTTAGTTCTCTCATGTAATGATCTCTTTCCCCTTCTCTTTCTCTCTCCTATTTCAGGGCCATGCAAATATTGTCATTGAAGTGGACGTGGAGAAGGTCACAATGTTTACAAATCCGTACGTTGACGCCATTAAGAGTCTATGGAATGATCCTGGGATCCAGGAATGCTACGATCGGAAGAGGGAATACCAGCTCTCAGACTCTGCCAAATAGTGAGTAAACCAATACCAAACCTCGAGTTTAGACTGCCAAATAGTGAGTGGACACAGAGACCAGTGACTACTCCCCACACTCTTCCCAAATAGTTTCCACTGTGTCCAATACCAGTTCCATCTCAGGCATAAAAGGCTGTGCAGATTCAGGTAAACAATAACGCGATCCAATGGCCAGATTGATTGCTATTGTGATAGTCAGGTGAAAGATCTGTATCTTATGACTTCTGTGTTTTTCTGAGAAGTGATCTAATGAGTAACAGAACTGTTAACACGATAATAATAATAATAAATAACCCCATTTCTCTCATGCCCTTTCAGCTACTTGAATGCACTGGACCGTATAGCTGAGTCATCTTATGTGCCGACCCAGCAAGACGTGCTCAGGGTCAGGGTCCCTACCACAGGCATCATAGAGTACCCCTTTGACCTCCAGAGTGTGGTCTTCAGGTAAACATCCACATATTCTATCCCTGTCTGCTGAACACAATTGATCAAGATTATCCTAGAAAAGTAACTGGTATTAAAAAACTCCATTTTGAATTATTCAAATACAAATTGATGTTTCTCCATCTCCTTGCTTTTCTGTACAGTACATATTGATGTTAATGTAATAACTCATCATAACCCATAAGAGCTCTGTGTTCTCTATACCTGCCTGTTGAGAGTTGCCCCTAAACCTCATGGTGCTGTGCTGCTGTTCTCAGAATGGTGGATGTGGGTGGCCAGAGGTCCGAGAGGCGGAAATGGATCCACTGCTTTGAGAATGTCACCTCCATCATGTTCCTGGTGGCTCTCAGTGAATATGACCAGGTCCTGGTAGAGTCTGACAATGAGGTAAGTTTGTTCATTGCGCTTTCAACAGTCCAAAGCATGATGGTGCTCTTAGAGGACATGGTGCTCTTAAAATCCACGGCAGCCACATTGGCGCCTCCTGGACAATACTGACCAATGACAATCCGCTAAATATTGACATTTCTAAACCGAGCTACCTAACTGAGCTGCTTGAACTTATGAATGGATTGATTGAATGCTTAGAGGCAGAGATACATGGCATTGTACTAGAAAGTTGGCCAAACTCTCTCCCTCTTGCTATCTCTTTATGATTGGATCTCTGCTAGTGGAGTAGAGGATCCACGAGAGAGATAATCACCTAGTCAGTCCGAACACAGAGGCACATTGTTCCAGCGCTAAATCAGCCCAAACCAGTTATGCGTTGAATCAGCCCAAACCAGTTATGTGAAGATGACCCAGATTTTCCCGGAGCCCAACGTCTGTCTGCCTCAGCTGATATCCATTCACACTCCGTCATAGGGTTGGAGTTTAGCCAACCCCTCTGATTATTGTTGTATGACAACTCCTATAGTCATAGGAGTTGGCTAAATGCACGTACAGATCTGGGACCAGGCTACATGTTCTCAGAGAAAAAGGAGAATACCCCACACACTGTTTGAATGCTCCCAAAGTTTTAATAGGAACACTCACGTTTGTTTTGTAACGCGCATGCTACATTTGAACTGGACTTTGACCAGCTCAGGGGTTGTGCTTAGTGTTCACCTGCAGGGGGAGCCCTTCAGTCACTGTAATGATTCTTGGAACAAACACAAGGGCTGTTTTTTTGTACAGTATTTGCATCTTGTACAATCACTGCAAAGTAATCGTCCACACTGACTGTGTAGAACACTGGATCCAGCAGCACAGTGACAGTCAGCAACACTCTGGGTAACATGAAAACAGCCTAACCAGCTCTGCTAGGGCGAGTAAAATGGTCAGAGTGAGGTGTTCTCTCATTTGTGTCTGGAAGTAGCTAGTAAGCTAGCCAACATTAGCCAGTTAGCTTGGATGCTTGACTGCTGTTGTGAGGTCAGAATATGGAGCCAGATATCTGCCAAAAGGTTGAACGTACGTATCGTTAGGATTGTAAGAAAAGCCATGCGTGAAAAATGAAACGTAAACGTTAAAATAGATCTGTAAACGTGTTACGACTATGAATTAACATTTACACGTTCAATTCTTACTTTATGTCTCCCTTTACTCGGTTACAAATCTTTTTTATGGGTACAAACTTTTGTCAGTAATGTGGCATCTGCAAAGGACATGAACCGAATGTAGCTAGTCAATCAAGCAACTTTAGCCCAGACGTTAGGGTTTGCAGCTTCTGGTTTCATTTCCAAAATAAAAGTCTAGAGCTTGTTTTAGAACTGCATTCAATAACAACGTTATATCAGTATATGGTGTAGTATAGGCTTGGGCCTTCAGCAAATGACTTGTGATGAAGACACAGAAGAGCCTTGTCTAGAATAACCGCCTGAGCTGCAAAATAGAAAGTATATATGATTTATGCTAGGCCTATTCCACTATATAAATATGCCATGCTGTTGTGTGTTATTTAATGGCCCTATAATTGCATAATTTATTTTTATAGCCCCGTGGGGATATTGTGGTGATCATGTAACCTAATGAATCACACTTTTTCCAGTATTTGGGAGCACGGACAGTTGGCCTTATATTAGGCATTTTGACTGTTGTATTTGTGAATTCCACTCTGCATGTCGGCTTGTTATAGCCATTTGCATTGCACAACCCCATCACACAGAGGTTATATCCATATCAATAAATAAAGTATTGGCTTTAATAACCTGTCCTGAGCGAAATAGCCAAGGAGTCCCAAATGGTCAAGACTTTCTATAGCCTATTCTTATTGCCAGATCTGTTTTCCCCATCAGCCACTGCACGTGCTTCTTCAACTATTTTGTTGAAAATGTATTTAGAGGCTATATTTAGAGGCCTGTGAGCTAGGGTCTCTTTTTAAGGGGAGTGTTATAATATAAACAGTTATAAAACACAAATAGAGTTCTAACATTATTCCGCAAGAGACCAGTACCCAAAATGATAGCTTAAATTGCAATGCCTACAAGTTGAATGCCTATTATTTTTTTTTGGATATGCCTAAATTAAACATTTAATTATTAAAGTGATTGGGTAAAGAACTTTGGAGAATTTAGATAATTTTGAATACACATGGATTTCAATAAACAAACGGAAAAGACTGTTCTATTCTCTTTGATTTAGTTCCTATTGCAACTCAGACAAATTACTGAATGGATGACATACTGACTGACTGAACTGAATGAAGGATGAATTAAATGTTAAAATATGTTGGAATAACGAGTGTCACCCATCATGCATGCTCTGCAATTTATTTGGCTAGTAGGCAAATAGGCCTGCATTAGGGTATAATGACTCTATGGCTGAATGCCTCCAGAAGGGCATCTTCTGAGGCTGAGCGGTGCTTTTCTGAAGGCGCGTGGTGCTGCATGGAGATCACAAGCTCTTCAACTGGGCAGCAGTGTTGTGATGGAGGGAATAGCCTATAAGGAGACTACCTAAAACCATTGCAACAGAGTTATTGTAAAGTGTGGGAATAAGCTTATGCCAAATTTAGCCTACGTTTAACCTCTCCCTTGTTCATTTCAAAGTACATACAGTGCATTCGGGAAGTATTCAGACCCCTTCACTTTTTCCACATTTTGTTACGTTACAGCCTTATTCTAAAATGGCTAATACCATCCCTACGTGAAGCATGGTGCTGGCAGCATCATGCTGTGGGGATGTTTTTCAGTGGCAGGGACTGGGAGACTAGTCAGGATCAAGGGAAAGATGAACGGAGAAAAGTACAGAGAGATCCTTGATGAAAACCAGCTCCGGAGCGCTCAGGACCTCAGACTGGAGTGAAGGTTCACCTTCCAACAGGACAACGACCCTAAGCACATAACCAAGACAACGCAGGAGTGGCTTTGGGACAAGTCTCTGAATGTCCTTGAGTGGCCCAGCCAAAGCCCGGACTTGAACCCGATCAAACATCTCTGGAGAGACCTGAAAATAGCTGTGCAACGACGCTCCCCATCCAACCTGACAGAGCTTGAGAGGATCTGCAGAGGAGAATGGGAGAAACTCCCCAAATAAAAAAAATTAAGGGGAACTGTATGTTCATGACCTGAGTCATATAAATCAGGTCCAATTATTTTAAATGTATATTAATCCCTCCTACAGAATATGCTTTAGCAAGATTTTAGTTGCAAAAACTCCAGTGGTCATACATAATTCATAGATTCACCAAGCATCTATTCTTGTTCTATGTTTCATTATTCCTGGTAGATACTACTGGTTATGATTGCAGACAGAGCACAGAGAATGGGATGGTGCAATATTGAATTAGTCATATTTTTATAAGGTGTATGCATGGGGATGTCCACGTCACCCAGAGATATGCCCATGCTATAGAGATACACGTAGCAGACTGAAACTTTACTGTTGTAGGCATAATACAGCTAGTATTATCTAGACTCACGCTGGCAAACAAATCCATTACATTACCTACCTAAATGTGAAGTAAACTCAACTGAGGAGTTATAGAGTATGGAGACTTTTAACTTGAAAACGTGCAGAATACGTCTTTCCGGTCGCCCTGCCTTCCATTGTTTTTATACTGTGTTATGCTTGTTTGGGTAGCACTTCTCACAGGCTGTTTGGTGTACGTTTTTTTTGTTGGTGAGATGAAATTGCCAAAACTCTGAAAGGTATTATTGTATGTCAGAATTGCAACACAAGATCTGTTCAAAAAATGTTTTTTAGGGGGTTGATCAGCTTCAATATTTGAATTTATTATGGATCCCCATTAGCTGCTGCCAAGGCAGCTCTTCCTTGGGTCATAGCAAAATGAAGGCAGTTTATACGATTTTAAAAACATTACAATACATTCACAGACTGTGTGCTCTCAGGCCCCTACTTCACCACTACCACATATATACAGTACAAAATCCATGTATAGTGAGTATGTTATCGTGTGTGTATGTGACACGGCCGTCGTAGTGAGTAGACCAAAATGCAGCGGGTACGTGAATGCTCATAATACTTTTATTAGAACATTACACAAAACAAGAAAACGAACGACAGTTAAACAGTATTGCAGGCTAACCATAGCAGTGCAAAAACAACTTCCCACAAAAGACTGGTGGAAAAAGGGCTACCTAAGTATGGCTCCCAATCAATGTAAAATCAGCAACAACGATGTACAGCTGTACCTGATTGAGAGCCATACCAGGCCAACACAAAGAAGTACACAACATAGAAAGAACATAGAAATACAAAACATAGAACAATACCCAAAAACCCCCGACAACACAAAACAAACACACCCCTGCCACGCCCTGACCAAACTACAATAACAAATAACCCCTTATACTGGTCAGGACATGACGGTACCCCCCCCCCCCCCAAAGGTGCAGACCCCGTATGCACCTGAAACAAAAACGAAACAAATCCCCAAAACTACAGGGGAGGGAAGGGAGGGTGGCCACCGTCACCGAACAGTTCTTGTGCAACACCCCCCACTCCCCAATCCTCCTACCACGGAGGTGGCTCAGGCTCCAGCCTTAGTCCCCAACCTAACCTGTCCACCCCCGCTGAAGGCTCAGGGCTAAAGCGCATCGCTGGAAACCTCGAGCTGATGCGCATCGCTGGAGACCTCGGGCTGATGCGCGACACTGGAGACCTCGAGCTGAAGCGCGACTCTGGAAGCTCCGGACTGGAGGGCGACTCTGGTTGCGCCGGTTCCGGACTGGAGGGCGACTCTGGCTGCGCCGGTTCCGGACTGGAGGGCGACTCTGGCTGCGCCGGTTCCGGACTGAAGGGCGACTCTGGCTGCGCCGGTTCCGGACTGTGGGCCGTCTCTGTCGGCTCCGAACTGTGGGTCGTCTCTGCCGGCTCCGGACTGTGGGCCGTCTTTGCAGGCTCCGGACTGTAGGATGTCGCCGGAAGCTCTAGACGGGGCACTGTCGCCGGAAGCTCTAGACGGGGCACTGTCGCCGGAAGCTCTAGACGGGGCACTGTCGCCGGAAGCTCTAGACGGGGAACTGTCGCCGGAAGCTCTGGACAGGGTACTGTTGTCGGGAGCTCTGGACTGGAGCTGCGCACTGAAGGCCTGATGCGTGGGGCTGGCTTAGGAGGCGCCAGACTATTTTCACGCACCACAGGGCTAGCGCAAGGAGCAGGAGCAGGACGAACTGGACTGGGCTGACGCACTGGAGGCCTGGTGCGTGGGGCTGGTACTGGAGGTACCAGACTGAAGACACGCACCCCAAGGCTAGTGCGAGGAGCAGAAACAGGACGTACTGGACTGGGCTGAGTCACTGGAGGCCTGGTGCGTGGTGCTGGCTTTGGAGGCGCCAGACTGGAGACACGCACCTCAGGGCTAGTGCGGGGAGTGGGAACAGGATACACTGGGCCGTGGAGGCGCACTGGCGGTCTCGAGCGCAGGACTGGCACCACCCCTACTGGCTGGGTGCCCGCTTCCCCCCGGAAAATGCGGGACGCTGGCACCGAGCACACCGGCCTGTGGATGCTCGGCCTCGACGCCGTACGCATCACCCCATAGCACGGGGGACTAGTTGTTCCCCTTGCTCTGCATGGGTAACGCTGCTTCGAGGGTGGGGTTTGTCGATGTGTTCCTGGTTCGAGCCCAGGTAGGAGCGAGGAGAGGGACAGAAGCTATACTGTTACACTGGCAATACTAAAGTGCCTATAAGAACATCCAATAGTCAAAGGTATATGAAATACAAATCGTATAGAGAGAAATAGTCCTATAATTCCTATAATAACTACAACCTAAAACTTCTTACCTGGGAATATTGAAGACTCATGTTAAAAGGAACCACCAGCTTTCATATGTTCTCATGTTCTGAGCAAGGAACTTAAACATTAGCTTTCTTACATGGCACATATTGCACTTTTACTTTCTTCTCCAACACTTTGTTTTTGCATTATTTAAACCAAATTGAACATGTTTCATTATTTATTTGAGGCTAAATTGATTTTATTGTTGTATTATATTAAGTTAAAATAAGTGTTCATTCAGTATTGTTGTACTTGTCATTATTACAAATACATTTTAAAAAATCGTCCGATTAATCGGTATCGGCTTTTTTGTTCCTTCAATTATCGGTTCTCTGCATTGAAAAATCATAATCGGTCGACCTCTACCAGGTGCTACAAAACTAGGGCCTGTAGGACCTGCCTTGTTGACAGTGCTGTCAAGAAGTTAGAGCAGCGCCTTATCATGGACATACTTCTCCGCATCTTAGCTACTGTTGTATCAATATGTTTTCACCATGACAGTTTACAATCCAGGGTAACTCCAAGCAGTTTAGTCACCTCAACTTGCTCAATTGCCACATTATTTATTACAAGATTTAGTTAAGGTTTCGTGAATGATTTGTTCCAAATACAATGCTTTTAGTTTTAGAAATATTTAGGACTAACTTATTCCTTGCCACCCACTCTGAAACTAACTGCAACTCTTTGTTAAGTGTAGCAGTAATTTCAGTCGCAGTAGTAGCTGACATGTATAGTGTTGAGTCATCCGCATACATAGACACTCTGGCTTTCCTCAAAGCCAGTGGCAATTCATTAGTAAAGATTGAAAAAAGTAATGGGCCTAGACAGCTGCCTTGGGGAATTCCAGATTCTACCTGGATTATGTTGGAGAGGCTTCCATTAAAGAACACCGTCTGTGTTCTGTTAGACAGTTCATTATTTTTCCAGGGTTGGTAACAGGCTGATTGGTCGGCTATTTGAGCCAGTAAAGGGGGCTTTAATGTTCTTAGGTAGTGGAATGACTTTTGCTTCCCTCCAAGCCTAGGGGCACAGACATTCTAGTAGGTTTAAATTGAAAATATAATATCAGTTAGTGTTGTTATGAATGAGCCATCTGATTCAATGAATGATGGAGCTGAGTTTGCCTTGTTTCCCAGATTTTAATTTAAGGTGCTCCAAAGCTTTTTACTATCATTCATCTTTGTTTCATAGTGTAGTTTCTTCTTTTTTTATTCAGTTTAGTCACATGATTTCTCAATTTGCAATAAGTTTGCCAATCGGTTGTGCAGCCAAACTTATTTCCCATTCCTTTTGCCTCATCCCTCTCAATCATAACTTTTTAAATTCCTCATCAATCCACGTGGATTTAACTGTTTTTACAGTCATTTTCTTAAAGGGTGCATGCTTATTAGTAACTGGAATAAGCAATTTCATAAATGTGTCAAGTACTGTGTCTGTTTGCTCCTCATTACACACCACGGACCAACATATATTCTTTACATCAATAACATAGGAATCACTACAAAACTTATTGTATGACCTCTTATACACTATATTAGGCCCATCCTTAGGAACTTTGGTTTTCCTAGATATGGCAACTATATTGTGATCACTATCCAATGGATCTGGGTACTGCTTTCAAGCAAATTCCTGCTGCATTAGTAAAGATGTGATCAGTACATGTTGATGATTTCATTCCTATGCTGTTTTTAAATACCCTGGTAGGTTGACTGATAACCTAAACCCGTTTTAAGCTTTTTCTTGAGTTGGCAGCTTGATGAAAGCTGGTCAATATATAAATCACCCAGAAAATATACCTCTCTGTTGATATCACATACAGTGGCAAGAAAAGGTATGTGAACCCTTAGGAATTACCTGGATTTCTGTATAAATTGGTCATGAACAATTTATACAGAAACAATATGAACAATAGACAAACACAAACAAAATTTCATATCTTTATTGAACACACCGTGTAAACATTCACAGTACAGGGTGGAAAAACTGTGATCCCTTGGATTTAATAACTGGTTGACCCTCCTTTGGCAGCAATAACCTCAACCAAACGTTTTCTGTAGTTGCGGATCAGACCTGCACAACAGTCAGGAGGAATTTTGGACCATTCCTCTTTACAAAACTGTTTCAGTTCAGCAATATTCTTGGGATGTCTGGTGTGAACCGCTCTCGAGGTCATGCCACAGCATCTCAATCGGGTTGAGGTCAGGACTCTGACTGGGCCTCTCCAGAAGGCGTATTTTCTTCTGTTGAAGCCATTCTGTTGTTGATTTACTACGGTGTTTTGGGTCATTGTCCAGTTGCATCACCCAACTTCTGTTGAGCTTCAATTGGTGGACAGATAGCCTTACATTCTCCTGCAAAATGTTTTGGAAACATGGGAATTCATTTTTCCGTCGATGAAAGCCAGTTGTCCAGACCCTGACGCAGCAAAGCAGCCCAAACCATGATGCTCCTGTCACAAGGGTCGTTGAAAGGGGACCAAGGCGCAATGTGTAAAGTGCTCATATTTCTTTTATTTATGATAACACTTCAACAAAGTAACAAAACAACAGTCAACAGTTCCATCAGGTACGTATACAAAACGGATAACAACTACCCACAACCCCCAAAGGAAAACAGGCTGCCTAAGTATGGCATCCAATCAGAGACAACGAAAGACACCTGCCTCTGAATGGAAACCATACCCGGCCAAAACCTGGAAAACAAAACATAGAAATAGAATACTAGAAAACCCCCACATATAAACAGAAAACCCAAAACCACCAAACCAACCACCTGTCACGCCCTGACCCTCTTACAAGGGTCAGGACGTGACAGCTCCATCCATCATACTTCACAGTTGGGATGAGATTTTGATGTTGGTGCGCCTTTTTTCTCCACACATAGTGTTGTGTGTTCCTTCCAAACAACTCAACTTTAGTTTAATCTGTCCACAGAATATTTTGCCAGTAGCGCTGTGGAACATCCAGGTGCTCTTTTGCGAACTTCAGACGTGCAGCAATGTGTTTTTGGAGAGCAGTGGCTTCTTCCATGTTGTCCTCCCATGAACACCATTATTGTTGACTGTTTTACGTATCGTATACTCGTCAACAGAGATGTTAGCATGTTCCAGAGATTTCTGTAAATCTTTAGCTGACACTCTAGGATTATTCTTAACCTCATTGAGCATTCACACTGTGCTCTTGCAGTCATCTTTGCAGGACGGCCACTCATAGGGAGAGTAGCAACAGTGCTGAACTTTCTCAATTTATAGCCAATTTGTCTTACCGTGGACTGATGAACATCAAGACTTTCCAGCTTTATGCAAGTCAACAATTCTTAATGTTAGATCTTCTGAGATCTCTTTTGTTCGAGGAATGGTTCACATCAGGCAATGCTTCATGTGAATAGCAAACTCACATTTTGTGAGTGTTTTTATTTTTTTGCAGGGCAGCTCTAACCAACATCTTAAATCTCATCTCATTGATTGGACTCCAGGTTAGCTGACATCTGACTTCAATTATCTTTTAGAGAAGTCATTAGCCTAGGGGTTTACATACTTTTTCCAACCTACACTGTGAGTATTTAAATTATGTATTCAATATAGACAAGGAAAATACAATAATTTGTGTGTTATTAGTTTAAGCACACTGTGTTTGTCTATCGTTGTGACTTAGAGGAAGATCAGTTCACATGTTTTTACCAATTTATGTGGAAATTCAGGTAATTCCAAAGGGTTCACATACTTTGTCTTGCAACTGTACATTATAAGGCTTTCACACATGCTATCCAGATACTGACTGTTAGCACTTGGTGGTCTATAGCAGCTTCCCACAAGAATGGGCTTTAGGTGAGGCATATGAACCTGTAGCCATATTACTTCCAATGGTAATTTACATGGTATCCTCTTTAAGCTTTACAGGAATGTGGTTCTGAATAAAAACCGCAACACCTCCACCATTGGCATTTGTCTTATCTGTAAATATTATAATCTTGTATTGCTTCCACTGTATCAAAGGTATTATCTACAGTTGAAGTCGGAAGTTTACATATACCTTAGCCAACTACATTTAAACTCAGTTTTTCACAATTCCTGACATTTAATCCCAGTAAAAATTTCCTGTCTTAGGTCAGTTAGGACCACCACTTTATTTTAAGAATGTGAAATGTCAGAATAATAGTAGAGAGAATGATTTATTTCAGCTTTAATTTCTTTCATCATTCACAGTGGGTCAGAAGTTTACATATACTCAATTAGGATTTGGTAGCATTGCCTTTAAATTGTTTAACTTGGGTCAAACGTTTCGGGTAGCCTTCCACAAGCTGCCCACAATAAGTTGGGTGAATTTTGGCCCATTCCTCCTGACAGAGCTTGTGTAACTGGCTCAGGTTTGCCTCCTTGCTCGGACACACTTTTTCAGTTCTGCCCACACATTTTCTATGGGATTGAGGTCAGGACTTTGTGATGGCCACTCCAATACCTTGACTTTGTTGTCCTTAAGCCATTTTGCCACAACTTTGGAAGTATGCTTGTGGTCATTGTCCATTTGGAAGGCCCATTTGCGACCAAGCTTTAACTTCCTGACTGATGTCTTGAGATGTTGCTTCAATATATCCACATAATTTTCCTTTCTCATGATGCCATCTATTTTGTGAAGTACACCAGTCCCTCCTGCAGCAAAGCACCCCCACAACATGATGCTGCCACCACCGTGCTTCACGGTTGGGATGGTGTTCTTCGGCTTGCAAGCCTCCTCCTTTTTCCTCCAAACATAACGATGGTCATTAAGGCCAAACAGTTCTATTTTTGTTTGATCAGACCAGAGGACATTTCTCCAAAAAGTACAATCTTTGTCCCCATGTGCAGTTGCAAAGCGTAGTCTGGCTTTTTTATGGCCGTTTTGGAGCAGTGGCTTCTTCCTTGCTGAGCGGCCTTTCAGGTTATGTTTTGTACCTGTTTCCTCCAGCATCTTCACAAGGTCCTTTCTGTTCTGGGATTGATTTGCACTTTTTGCACCAAAGTACGTTCCACAGGTACACCTCCAATTGACTGAAATTATGTGAATTAGCATATCAGAAGCTTCTAAAGCCATGACATCATTTTCTGGAATTTTCCAAGCTTTTTAAAAGCACAGTCAATTTAGTGTATGTAAACTTCTGACTCACTGGAATTGTGATACAGTGAATTATAAGTGAAATAATCTGTCTGTAAACAATTGTTGGAAAAATGACTTGTGTCATGCACAAAGTAGCTGTCCTAACCGACTTGCCAAAACTATAGTTTGTTAACAAGAAATTTGTGGAGTGGTTGAAAAACGAGTTTTAATGACACCACCCTAAGTCTATATATATACAGTGCCTTGCGAAAGTATTCGGCCCCCTTGAACTTTTTGACCTTTTGCCACATTTCAGGCTTCAAACATGAAGATATAAAACTGTAATTTTTTGTGAAGAATCAACAACAAGTGGGACACAATCATGAAGTGGAACGAAATTTATAGGATATTTCAAACTTTTTTAACAAATAAAAAACTGAAAAATTGGCCGTGCAAAAGATAATTTTTTTGCTAAAATAATTATTATATTATTGATCTATTGACTATGACTTTTCAGATCACCAAGTAGTGCTAAAATAGTGCAGTAGTGCAAAACCTAAAATGTTACTCTGTAATCGTAACATGGTTTTTGAATGTTCACATTGTTGGATTCGGCCTAAACTTTGACCATTGAGATGTTAAAGACATGATAGATCAGACACATAGTATATAAAGGAGTGAGATCTGTAGAAAGACAGAGTGGCTGTGGAATGTGCTGGGTGGACGGGAGAGAGTCACGGGAGTGCAATAGGTGATACAAGAGGACATCTGTGGATTAGGCGAAGGAGGGGTTGGGGTCAGGAGGTCAGGTCAGATCCCCTGAAGGGAGAAATAATGGTTTTAGTATCCTGTTACCCTCTTCCTGTTGAACCATAAGATGTAAGGATTGGAGAGAGAGGAGTGTCTAAAGTAGAGTATATATACTTGTGATGGTGAGAAATGTTTTTTTTGCTGTGTCGACCCTTTGGGAAGAATTACACTTGGTCAAGCTTCTCTAGTGTCTGTGAGTTATTTACTCTGAAAAATAAGAACCTAACAACAGATTCAATTTCACGCTTACGTTCATGTTTCAAGCGTAGCTTTTCTTACGATCCTAACAGTTTACGTATGGATTTTCTTAGGATCCTAACGATACGTACGTTCAACCTTTTGGTAGGAATCTGGATCCATATCAGAGGGGTTGGATCAACCCTACTCCTCAGCCAGAGCGGACTCCCCAAGAGTGAAACTCTGTGAATTTATGAATGGGCAATGACAAAGCTCTGAATTTACGAATGCCCAGAGCGCACTCTGAGCGCACTCTGGCACTCCAGATTGAATTTACGAACATGGGGTTAGAAAAAAAAGAAGGGCAAATACAGTTTGTCTCTTTAACATTGTGTTTTTTTTACTTTCCACAGAATCGAATGGAGGAAAGCAAAGCATTGTTCAGGACAATAATAACCTACCCGTGGTTTAAAGATTCCTCAATCATTCTATTCTTGAATAAGATTGACTTAATGCAGGAGAAAATCTTGTTCTCACATCTGGTGGATTACTTCCCTGAATATGATGGTAAGAACTCATTTTTTTCATGGATTTAATGAAAAAAAGACAAGAGCTCAATTTGCATGGACCAGCTAAATGTGATCATAAACTACCAATGCAAAATTGATTAGCATTCAGTTATCGTGTCAGAGCCGGCATTATGGGCAGGCCTTAGGGGGCCTGGCCCGCTATACCGTACCTCATTGCTCGTCCAAATAAAATATTGATATACTGATCATTTATTTGGCCGAGATGCGTGCCGAAAGACGCATCAATCTCAGCATCCGAGTGAGCAAATTGTTATTTTTTTATTTTTTTATTTCACCTTTATTTAACCAGGTAGGCTAGTTGAGAACAAGTTCTCAATTACAACGGCGACCTGGCCAAGATAAAGCACAGCAGTTCGACACATACAACAACACAGAGTTACACATGGAATAAACAAACATACAGTCAATAATACAGTAGAAAAAAGAAAAATCTATATACAGTGAGTGCAAATGAGGTGAGATAAGGGAGGTAAGGCAATAAATAGGCCATGGTAACGAAGTAATTACAATATAGCAATTAGACACTGGAATGGTAGATGTGCAGAAGATTAATGTGCAAGTAGAGATACTGGGGTGCAAAGGAGCAAGATAAATAAATAAATACAGTATTGGGATGAGGTAGTTGGATGGGCTGTTTACAGAGGCGCTATATACAGGTGCAGTGATCTGTGAGCTGCTCTGACAGCTGGTGCTTAAAGCTAGTGAGGGAGATATGGGTCTCCAGCTTCAGTGATTTTTGCAGTTCGTTCCAGTCATTGGCAGCAGAGAACTGGAAGGAAAGGCGGCCAAATAGCACCCCTCTGGCTCAGTATGTGAAGCCTAGTGGTTAAGAGCGTTTGACCAGAAACCAAAATGTTGCTGGTTCAAATCCCTGAACTGACTAAGTGAAAAATCTGCCAATGTGCCCTTGAGCAAGGCACTTAACCCTAATTGCATATTTACAGAAGGGGCTTTTCTGTCTACGATACAATGTGGTGCACACTGACGGACATAGGCCAATAGGATATGTGAGTGTCAGCTGCAGCTGGCTACTATTGGCACCAAAAGAGACCAGGGTGGGTGCTATCATAGTGACACTTTCCTGTAGGCTTCATAGGTCAGAATCATACTAGGCTAGGCTACTCCTTTATGAGGACATTTAGATATAAAATACTTTTTTATATATGTGTGTATTTAATACAGCTTAGAATAAGGCTGTAATGTAACAAAATGTGGAAAAAGTCAAGGGGTCTGAATACTTTCCGTATGCACATATATATATATATATATATATATATATTTATTTATTTAAAAAAATTCTGCTGCTGTCTGACCCCCAAAAAGTATGACATGCTACTCCTTCATGGGGGGGGGGTCAAGTGCAAGTTAATTTGTTACCGTGCATTCATAAAGTACACAGACCCCTTGACCAACAATGCAGATCAAAAAAGAGTTAAGAAAATATATATATTTACCAAATTAATATATATATGTGCATACAGTGCATTCGGAAAGTATTCAGACCCCTTGACTTTTTCCACATTTTGTTACATTACAGTGTTATTCTAAGCTGTATTAAATACACATTTTTCCTCGTCAATCTACACACAAAAACGCTATAATGACAAAGCGAAAACAGGTTTTCTGAACTTTTTGAAAACGTATTAAAAATAAAAAACAGAACTTGCCTAGTTATAGTATGATGTAGTTAAATAAAGGTTAAATAAAAAAATTCAGCCTCGTTATTTTATTGTTACTTTTTATTATTTTTTACTTTAGTTTATTTGGTAAATATTTTCTAACTCTTTCTTGAACTGCATTGTTGGTCAAGGGGTCTGTGTACTTTCTGAATGCACGGTGACAAATGAACCAGTACTTGCACTTGACCCCCCCCCCCCCCATGAAGGAGTAGCATGTCATACATTTTGGGGGTCAGACAGCGCCAGATACAGTACATTGGCTAGATCTAGTAAGACAGAGGTGTGCTGTTTCGCTCACTCAGATGCTTTCTCCAGTGAGATAGTTTCAGCCACTTGAGAAAGTTGGCGGGTGAACTGTTCAGATGCACTGTTCAGATGCTGGAATTATTTTGGACAAAAGTGCAAAGGTTACCTACTTTTTTAAGTGAATTGTTTGACAATCAGATGAAAACATCATGACTGGTTGTGTTCATGCCACATTACACGGTAATATATTTTTACAGTTAAATTACATGTCCTTACTATAAAACCCATTTAAAAACTGTGTGCTTGCGCCGGCCCTGTATCATATTACCGGTATACTTTATAGATAAAAACACCCTAAATAAACCATATAAATACAATGCACATCATAAATAAACTATTGTATGTATATGATGCAGCCGTCTAACACCATTTACAAGACCTTGCCTCTTATGGCCTGTAATCGATCCTTGGCGGTGCAATTTGTAACCTCTTGGTCCCTGTGGCCACCGAAGGCGATTCACAAGCAATCAATGTTCAAACCACACACACACAGTTCCAGTTAAGACAATCGGTGGGCAGTACACTTTCAAACACCCTCCCTCTCAGTCCTGCTGGGTCAATACCTTGTTCATTTAACCAGAAATGAAACAATATTTAATATATTGGTTTAGATTGATATAAGAGTTAAATTAACTGATGTGCCATTATTTCATGAATCATATAACTAATCATATCTCCTCTCAGGACCCCAGCGAGACCCACAGGCAGGAAGAGAATTTATCTTGAAGATGTTTGTGGACCTGAATCCAGATTGCGATAAAATCTACTCCCACTTCACCTGTGCCACTGACACAGAGAACATTCGATTTGTCTTTGCCGCCGTCAAGGACTTCATTCTGCAACTGAATCTGAAGGAGTACAACCTGGTTTAAAGGCTACAGCTGAATCTGAAGTAGTACAAGCTGGATTAAAGAATCCAGCTGAATTTTACGGAGTACAACCTGGTTTAAAGACTCCAGCCGACCGCAGTTAGACTCTTTAATGCAATGTGAAGAAGTACAACCTGGTTTAAAGATTCCAGCCCACCGCAGTTACAGACTTTAATGCAATCTGCTCCAAAAGCTGCAGCCAGAGACCAGGGCCTGGAGCCATAGTACAGATAGACTACAACCAGTATGTCTGGTTGTCTTTCACTACGGTGAAACCCTACAGAGAATTTACATAAATGACTGTATTATTTCAACTGTTCACCACTGCATTCTTTTTTTGTTTATGGGTATCTTTGATTTTGTTCACCAGGTGCATCGTGATGATGAATATTACTGTGCCTTTTTGAAGAGAGAGGATTCTGGTGTACATTGAGAGTTATTGAGAACTCTTTGTAAACCGTTTAAAACACATTATAACAGTGTAAACACACATTTCATCAGATGAGAGTTAAAAGTGCTTTGATGTGCCTGGTGTCACTCTGAGGACTGTTGACCGACGGCTCTCTTGTCAAAGAAAGTCTGGTGGACATTTAGATAACTGCTATGAATCACCTCACCTTACATCCTCCAGTGGGTCATAGTCACACTAGTGTTTCCCCTATATGCATTTAGCAGGGGTGCACCGCCACTACAAAAAAAACAAAAAATATAGTTGTATGCTCTCCCCACCTCCCGCAGAAGGACCCCATGAAGGCCCCAAACACTGCACAGTCTATAATGTGTTTTTTGTAATGAGAAGTGTATTAAATACATTGTTTACGTATTTAAAATGAGTAGTCATTCTCTGGGTCAGAGGATAGAAGAAACAGTCATAATCATCACCTAGAACACGTAAACTAGCAAACAGGTATTATTTGCACAATTGACACATTTTGTTGTTTTTCTATTGGTGTATAGCTAAGTGTTGCCAAATTAATATTACCTCTATTGACTGAACCCTCTACAGAAGGGTGAAATCTGACGCTGTACCATCAAATTTCAGCCAAAATGCATTTGACTATCAACACTTTTCAGTTGTGATACTGTACATGTCAGCTACCAGTGTTATAAAATAAGCATATTAGCTCCCACTAAATGGTGCATCTTGATACTGTTCCTCATCCAATGAGGGAATGTTATCACATTTATACAAGGTCTATCGTTGATCCATAACATCTGCCTTTTGACAGTCCTTTGTATTCTCAGTGGAGATGTACTGTATTGCTTTGGCACAGTTTCAGTTTAGGGAATTTAAACTTTAATGAGTATTATCGAATCACTCTCTGGTTTCAAGATTATTTGTGATAAGGGCTGAAAATGATTCCCCATATGTAGTATATGCTTCCTTGCACTTTGTAAATACAAACTGATACAGTGATTTTCTGTTTTAAGGTCCTGTAAAATGAAAAGTGTTGCAATTGTTACCTGCTGAATGAGAATGTTGGGTCCAATGACCTGCTTTGAACACAGGCATTCATTTCTTGAACTCATTTTTTGAATCATAAATATATGTAATTTGAGAGTAAAAATAAGTACTTACATTTTTATATAAATTAAAGAACTAATCAGAAGGTTTTCTGCACAAGGTTTTCGATTTGTGTCAATCTTCACACACCCTGACGTTATGTGCCATTTTAAAGTCTCGATTGAAAATAAAGCATATATATTTCACATTTATGTCAAATTATCTTCGGAGCTATTTTGTCCATGTTTTGAAATTAGGAGTGATGGAATAAATCATTCCAATTTATGGAACATCCTTCTCTGCACTTTTTTCAGCTACTGTGTATATTTGTGTGGCGATTACCATTAGAATCTATGGCATAGAGAACACCGTAGATGGTGTTGGAAGATTATGCTGCCACTCATTGTTTGTCATGGCATTTAATGTCTGTCTGCCTTTTCCTAGCCTTTTCAAATCATTTCAGTGATATCCATCTGGTCAAAGACAGACAGCATTGCTGCAGGGATGGATGTCCTGCTGCTGATTTAGAGCTGGATACTATTGGCACCAAAAGAGACCAAGGTGGGTGCTATCATAGTGACACTTTCCTGTAGGCTTCATAGGTCAGAATCATACTAGGCTAGGCTACTCCTTCATGAGGACATTTAGATAAAAAGAGCTACTTTATTGAGGAAAAATATACTTTCTATGCCTGTAATATGTGATTGTCCCACTTAGCTATCTTAAGATGAATGCACTAACTGAGTCACCCTGGATAAGAGTGTCTGCTAAATGACTAAAATGTAAAATATAATGAGGTCATTGTTGCATTGTTCAACTGGCAGGCACACTCCTTATTGTAAACCCAGTGGTAAACCTACTTGGTGACAGTTACCTTACCTGTAAAATGGAAAATAATTACAACCCAACTTGTGTGTGTGTTTGTGGGGGGGGGGGGGGGCTGAGTGTGGTTCCCACTCAGAGGTAGCTGTCTATCGTTGTCTCTGATTGGGGATCATATATAAGTTGTCATTTTCCTTTTGTGTTTTTGTGGGATCTTGTTTTCTGTTTAGTGTCCGTGCCTGACAGAACTGTGCGCTTTTGGTATTTTGTTTAAGTGTTTTTCTGAATAAAGGAATCATGAACACTTTCCACGCTGCGCTTTGGTCTACTCTTCCTACCACCAACGAGAGTCGTTAGAGCAACGCATGGCCGATTCAAATCAAAATCAGACCTTACCGTGAAATGCTTACTTACAAGCCCTTAACCAACAATGTAGTTTAAGATAATATTTACTAAATAAACTAAAGTAAAAAATGGAATAAAAAGTCACACAAAATAACAATAAAGAGGCTATATACAGGGGGTACTGAGTCAATCTGTGGCGTACAGGTTAGTCAAGGTAATTTGTACATGTAGGTAGGGGTAAAGTGACAATGCATAAATAATAAACAGTGAGTAGCAGCAATGTAAATAGTCCAGGTGGCCATTTGATTAATAATTCAAAACAATTCAAATAATCGAAGCTTGATGATGACTTGGTCATTTGAATCAGCTAGGTCAAAAAACAAAACGTGCACCTAGGGGGGGCCCAGGACCGAGTTTGGGAAACCCTGGCTTACATCACCTGCTTCTGGTTTAAATGCATGTTAGGAATGCGACCCGGTTCCTTCACGTAAGCATGACTTCTGAATTTTGACAGAGACGGAGGACGTTATCTTGACCTGCATCCCCCTGGTTGGAAGAAAAATCATTATCCATCTGCCTCACCTTACCTACGGACGGCACCAATATGGGTGAATGCTGTATGTCGGCTGAAGAATTGGAGAGAAATAAGATACATCAGGAGATTGAGAGACAGCTTCGCCGGGACAAGAGAGAATCTCACCGGGAGATAAAGTTGTTGCTTTTAGGTGAGTCATGGCGTATGATTTGTATAATTGGTTATTCGGCAACTTTATGCGCGAGGCATAGTTAACTACGCTACTCCAAGTTGATTTTATGTCAATAAATAATTGTTAGAGGAATAGGCCTAGTCTAGATAGCGTTTCGACAATTATTTTAATCTTGCAAATGAACATTTGACTTTCCTCAAGTGGTTCCCATCCTCTGCGGTTTAGTTTGAACTCGTAACTCGACTTGTCTTTACTCTGCTATGGATCAGTGCCATTTAAAGACCCAGTGCAGTCAAACTACATTTCCTGGGTTTTAAATGTATTTCCACACTATGAGGTTGGAATAATACTGTGGAAGGAGGTTGGAATAATACTGTGGAATGAGGTTGGAATAATACTGTGAAATGGTGAAAACAATGATAATCCCTTTTTAGTGTAAGAGCTGTTTGAAAAGACTGCCTGATATGTCGGCCTGTTTTGGCGGTAAATTAGTAAATAGACCAATAACAAATAGGTGACCGGCTGGCTCAATTCCGTATTAGGTAGCAAAAGTTGAAATTGTGTTTTTTGCATTGGATACAAGTAGAGACTCAGAGCTACAAAATTGTATATCATACACTGCATCTGAGGAACAATGGGAAAGTAATTCTGCTTTGAAAGTTGACAAACTTGTAAACTCACTTTTGAGAAAATAGCCTTTGAATATTTTGGTACCTACTGGAGAGCTCTCCTTTGTCTACACCCATTCAGCATTGTTCACACCCTCTTAAGCCAGCCCCACCCATCTCTTTAAGGATTCACACGGGAGGTCATGCGCAAAACAGTGAGTAGTGTAGTAAAGATTAAGACTAACAGTGGCAGTTAGTAGTCACCTATAATAAGGAAAAATTCCAGGCAAACAGAAAGTGTCCAGATAGAAATATTTTATAAATATTAGATGACGCTTACCCAGACACACTAAATTGCTGTGTCATGTGAAAGAAATGCTATATATAAAATCTAATTGTATTAGTCACTTGCGCCAAATACAACAGGTGTAGACCTTACAGTGAAATGCTTACTTACAAGCCCCTAACCAACAATGCATTTTAAAAAATATGAATAAGAAATAAAAGGAAAAGTAATTAAAGAGCAGCAGTAAAATAACAAGAGCGAGAATATATACAGGGGCTACTGGTACAGAGTCAATGTGCGGGGGCACTGGTTAGTCGAGGTAATTGAGGTAATATGTACATGTAAGTAGAGTTATTAAAGTGACTATGTATAGATAATAACAGAGGGTAGCAGCGGCATAAAAGAGGGGGTGGGGGGGGCAATGCAAATAGTCTGGGTTGCCATTTGATTAGATGTTCAGGAGTCTTACGGCTTGGGGGTAGAAGCTGTTTAGAAGCCTCTTGGACCTAGACTTGGAGCTCCAGTACCGCTTGCCGAGCGGTAGCAGAGAAACAGTCTATGACTAAGGTGGCTGGAGTCTTTGACAATTTGTAGGTCCTTCCTCTGACACCGCCTGCTATAGAGGTCCTGGATGGCAGGAAGCTTGGCCCCAGTGATGTACTGGGCCGTACGCACTACCCTCTGTTGTGCCTTGCAGTCGGAGGCCGAGCTGTTGCCATACCAGGCAGTAATGCAACCAGTCAGGATGTTCTCGATGGTGCAGTTGTAGAACATTTTGAGGATCTGGGGACCCATGCCAAATCTTTTCAGTCTCCTGAGGGGGAATATGTTTTGTCGGGCCCTCTTCACGACTACCTTGGTGTGCTTGGACCATGTTAGTTTGTTGGTGATGTGGACTCCAAGGAACTTAAAGCTCTCAACCTGCTCCACTACAGCCCCGTCGATGAGAATGGGGGCATGCTCGGTCCTCTTTTTCCTGTAGTCCACAATCATCTCCTTTGTCTTGATCACGTTGAGGGAGAGGTTGTTGTCCTGGCACCACACGGCCAGGTCTCTGACCTCCTCCCTATAGGCTGTCTCGTCATTGTCAGTGATCAGGCCTACCACTGTTGTCATCGGCAAACTTAATGATGGTGCTGGAGTCGTGCCTGGCCGTGCAGTCATGAGTGAACAGGGAGTACAGGAGGGGACTGAGCACACACCCCTGAGGGGCCCCTGTGTTGAGGATCAGTGTGGCGGATGTGTTGCTACCTACCTTTACCACCTGGGGGCAGCCCGTCAGGAAGTCCAGGATCCAGTTGCAGAGGGAGGTGTTTAGTCCCAGGGTCTTTAGCTTATTAATGAGCTTTGAGGGCACTATGGTGTTGAACGCTGAGCTGTAGTCAATTAATAGCATTCTCACATAGGTGTTCCTTTTGTCCAGGTGGGAAAGGTCATTGTGGAGTGCAATAGAGATTGCATCATCTGTGGATCTATTGGTGTAGTATGCAAATTGGAGTAGGTCTAGGGTTTCTGGGATAATGGTGTTGATGTGAGCCATGACCAGCTTTTTAAATCACTTCATGGCTACAGACGTGAGTGCTACGGGTCGGTAGTCATTTAGGCAGGTTACCTTAGTCTTCTTGGGCACAGGGACTACGGTGGTCTGCTTAAAACGTGTTGGTATTACAGACTCAGACAGGGAGTGGTTGACAATGTCAGTGAAGACATTTGCCAGTTGGTCAGCGCATGCTCGCAGTACACATCCTGGTAATCCATCTGGCCCTGCGGCCTTGTGAATGTTGACCTGTTTAAAGGTCTTAATCACATCGTCTGCGGAGAGCGTGATCACACAGTCGTCCGGAACAGCTGATGCTCTCATGCATGTTTCAGTGTTATTTGAATCGAAACCAGCATAGAAGTAGTTTAGCTCGTCTGGTAGGCTTGAGTCACTGGGCAGCTCTCGGCTGTGTTTCCCTTTGTAGTCAGTAATGGTTTGCAAGCACTGCCAGTTCCGACGAGCGTAGGAGCTGTGTAGTATGATTCGATCTTAGTCCTGTATTGACGCTTTGCCTATTTGATAGTTCGTCGCAGGGCATAGCGGGATTTCCTTTAAGCTTCCGGGTTAGAGTCCTGCTCCTTGACAGCGGTAGCTCTAACCTTTAGCTCAGTGCGGATGTTGCCTGTAATCCATGGCTTCTGGTTGGGGTATGTACGTACGGTCACTGTGGGGACGACGTCATTGATGCACTTATTGATGAAGCCAATGACTGATGTGTACTCCTCAATGCCATCGGAAGACTCCCGTGACATATTCCAGTCTGTGCTAGCAAATATTAGTCCTGTAGCTTAGCATCTGCTTCATCTGAACAGTTTTTTTATTGCCCGAGTCACTGGTGCTTCCTGCCTAAATATTTGCTTGTAAGCAGGAATCAGGAGGATAGAATTATGGACAGATTTGCCAAATGGAGCACTAGGGAGAGCTTTGTACGTGTCTCTGTGTGTGGAGTAAAGGTGGTCTAGAGTTTTTTTTCCCTCTGCTTGCACATTTAACATGCTGATAGAAATTTGGTAAAACGGATTTCAGTTTCCCTGCATTAAAGGAGCGTCGCCTGCTGGATGAGCATTACCCTGTTTGCTTATGGCGGAATACAGCTCATTGAGTGCGGTCTTAGTGCCAGCATCGGTCTGTGGTGGTATGTAGACAGCTACGAAAAATACAGTTGAAAACTCTCTAGGTAGATAGCGTGGTCTACAGCTTATCTACCTCAGGTGAGAAAAATCTTGAGATTTCCTTAGATATCGTGCATCAGCTGTTGTTTAGAAATATACATAGTCCGACCCCCCCCCCCCCCCCCTTGTCTTACCAGACGCCGCTGTTCTATCTTGCCGATTCAGCGTATAACCAGCAAGCTGTATGTTGATAATGTCGTCGTTCAGCCACGTCTCCGTGAAGCATAAGATATTAAAAATTGTAATGTCCCGTTGGTAGTTTAATGTTCCTCGTAGGTTGGCAATTTTATTTTCCAATGATTGAATGTTAGCTAGTAGAACGGAAGGAAGTGGGGGTTTATTTGATCGCCTACGAATTCTCAGAAGGCAGCCCGACCTCCATCCTCTTTTTCTCCATCTTCTCTTCACACCAATGATGGGGATTTGGGCCTGTTCCCGGGAATGCAGTATGTCCTTCGCTTTGGGCTTGTCGGACTCGTTAACTTCTATAGGCTACGCCACCTGCGGGACACAGCCAGTGAAATATCAGGGCGGCAAATTCAAAAACAACAAAATGTCTTAATTCAACTTTCTCAAACATACAACTATTTTACACCATTTTAAAG
The DNA here is from genome assembly GCF_901001165.1 of Salmo trutta. NCBI lineage: Eukaryota > Metazoa > Chordata > Actinopteri > Salmoniformes > Salmonidae > Salmo > Salmo trutta. Next base: position 53,592,789 of record NC_042971.1, read on the forward strand.
ATACACTTCTCCTTGATGTAACCACATTGTCCGATTTCAAAAAGGCTTTACAGCGAAAGCAAAACATTAGATTATGTTAGGAGAGTACATAGACAAAAATAATCACACAGCCATTTTCCAAGCAAGGACATGTGTCAATAAAACCCAAAACACAGCTAAATGAAGCACTAACCTTTGACGATCTTCATCAGATGACACTCCTAGGACATTATGTTACACAATACATGTATGTTTTGTTCGATAAAGTTCATATTTATATCCAAAAACAGCATTTTACATTGGCGCGTGATGTTCAGAAAATGTATTCCCACCAAAACGTCCGGTGAATGTGCACATCAATTTACAAAAATACTCATCATAAACGTTAACAAAATAAATAACAATTATTTTAAGAATTATAGATAGACTACCCCTGGATGCAACTGCTGTGTCAGATTTTAAAATAGCTTTACGGAGAAAGCACATTTTTCAATATTCTGAGTACATAGCTCAGCCATCACGGTGAGCTATTCAGACACCCGCCAAGTTCGGGGCAACCTAAACTCAGAATAAGTATTAGAAATATTCTCTTACCTTTGCTGACCTTCGTCAGAATGCACTCCCAGAACTGCTACTTCCACAATAAATGTTGTTTTTGTTCGAAATAATCCATATTTATGTACAAATACTCCGTTTTGTTCGTGCATACAGATCACTTATCCAAAGGCATAACACACGAGCGCGGAACGAGAGACAAAAAGTCAAAATGTTCCATTATCGTACTTAGAAGCATGTCAAACGCTGTTTAAAATCAACCTTTATGGTATTTTTTACGTAAAATTGCGATAATATTCCAACCGGACAATAACATATTCATTCAAGAAGAAAAAGAAGGAACGGTGTGCTCGTGTGACCGTGCATATCCAATCCCTTTGTTGCCAGGCAGACCACTCAGTAACTGAGCTCCTATTATCTGCCCAGTGACAGGAGAATGCTCAAACCACTTTCTGAAGGCTTTAGACAGCCAATGGAAGCCTTAGGAAGTGCAACATCACCCCACAGACACTGTAGGTTTGATAGAGAATCAAAAGAAGAACTACATTTCTCAGACTTTCCACTTCCTGCTTGGATTCTTCTCAGGTTTTTGCCTGCCATATGAGTTCTGTTATACTCACAGACACCATTCAAACAGTTTTAGAAACTTCAGAGTGTTTTTATCCAAATCTACTAATAATATGCATATTCTAGTTTCTGGGCCAGAGTAGTAACCTGTTTAAATTGGGTACGTTTTTCATCCGGCCATGAAAATACTGCCCCCTAGCCCAGACAGGTTAAAGGAAAAAAAAGCTTCTGCCAGTTCGTGGTGAGTAATCACTGTTCTGATGTTTAGAAGTTATTTTTGGTCTCATAAGAGACGGTAGCAGCAACATAATGTACAGAATAAGTAAAAAAAAAAAAAAAAATTACAAAGAATGCAAAAAAAAAATGGCAAAAAAACACAATTGGTTAGGAGCACGTAAAATGTCAGCCATCTTCTCCGGCACCATGATACATGATACCCCCAGCCACATATTTCCAAGTGGATGGGTGTCTACAGAAGGTGTAAACGGTACAGCCAAATGGTTACTTGCATAGTACCAATATCAGAAATAGATAGTGTCAATATAAATAAAATAATATACAGTATGTACAAGAACAATATCAGTGATAGATGGGGTAGTTATATACATACAATCAGCGATAAAGTGGCTGAGCAGCAGGATAATAAATTATAATTGTAGCATCAATGTATGGAGTGTGTGTTAGGAGAGAGTTATTAGAATAGAGGCACTGCAGATAGTGCTGATGACTGGGCCGTCCGAACCACGCATGAACAAGGGGATCTATATTCTGAGAGCCTGTTTCTCTCCTGCCCTTGACTTTGGTGTAGGGCATGTGATGTCCATAGCCTCTTCGTCGCAAAACTCCCTGATCTTCTCAAAAACATGTTTGTCTAGCTGTGTCCAGTCCAGGTGGTGCTTGAACAGGCAGACCATCTATGGGAGGAAGGGTGTTAGCGTTGCGCAGCAGCTGAAACCTGGTCCCGACTGAGTCCGAACACTCCTTGGCGACAACAACACCAGGCTCCAGAGCATCGAAACTGTAAAACAGGAAATAACAAAAAAAAAGAAATTACAACCTTGCACAACATAATTTCACCTTCCAAGTTTAGATAAGAAGAATAACCTCATACAATGCAATGAAAATCATATTCACCTGAAGTGCTGGTACTGCTTGAACTGTGGCAGCGGAGTACAGAGTCAACGTGTTGTTGCCAGCCATACAGTATTTTTCCACCAGCACCGTACCATCCTCCAGTCCAACCAGCTGTGGGATGTTGACCCCTGTCACAGTGCTGTCCTTCACAACACCAGAAATCTCAGACAAAGTGTTCACTCTGGTCTTTCTGAAGCGCTGCTTTGGTGAGGCCGAAGCACCAGTCGAGGGCACACTTGGTGTGGCCTGTGATCAGGAAGTGAAGGTCCAGACTGTGGTGGAGCTTGTGCATGGTCCGCCAGGCACAATACCAGAGCACAAACTTGTTCTTGTTTTGGCCACTGCAGTTATCACAAATTAGGTACATATGTTTTTCCCCAACTCCGTAGTTGGTGAAGAAATGAGGCTTGTAGTTGATTGCGCTGATGCCTTTGCTGGATGTCATGCCTTCATCAATCAAGTAGTTGACTTGTTGTGTTATTCATTACATTACATTTACGTCATTTAGCAGACACTCTTATCCAGAGCGACTTACAAATTGGTGCATTCACCTTATGATATCCAGTGGAACAACCACTTTACAATAGTACATCTATATCTTTTTTGGGGGGAGGGTGGGGGGGGGGGGGGTGGGGGGGGGGGGGTTAGAAGGATTACTTAATCCTATCCCAGGTATTCCTTAATGAGGTGGGGTTTCAGGTGTCTCCGGAAGGTGGTGATTGACTCCGCTGTCCTGGCGTCGTGAGGGAGCTTGTTCCACCATTGGGGTGCCAGAGCAGCGAACAGTTTTGACTGGGCTGAGCGGGAACTGTGCTTCCACAGAGGTAGGGAGGCGAGCAGGCCAGAGGTGGATGAACGCAGTGCCCTTCTTTGGGTGTAGGGACTGATCAGAGCCTGAAGGTACGGAGGTGCCGTTCCCCTCACAGCTCCGTAGGCAAGCACCATGGTCTTGTAGCAGATGCGAGCTTCAACTGGAAGCCAATGGACACCAAACAAGCCACACTTGCAAGGAGTTTAAAAGGAGATGGGACCTGGCTGCGTAGGGTCCAGAATGATAGTGCACCTGCAAACAACAAAAGAAGATTAAGTTAATGAAAAGAAAATGTAACGTAAGATCATTTTTTAATGCATCATTATCAGGTAAGTTTCACTTACCTACAAATATGCAGAGCAGCAGCACTGTATACAGAAACATAATCTTGGAAACTGGAAATTAAAATGATAACACACAGCCCAACTACACGCATCTCTAGAAAATACAGAAATAATGTTAGATCAATAAAAGTAGTGCCAATCGTGTTTGAGGTCAATTAAATAATCAAAACGTTTTGCTTATGCGTTACATACCAAGTGTTGGCATTGATTCCTTGTAGAGACTCCACACTGCTGCTTTTGTCACATGGAATGGCAGTAGCTTTCCACCAAAGTGTTTGTGTCCTGGGTGGCGTCCTGGTAATACTATTGCATTATCCTCTGCGTAGTTGTTGATGAAGTTCACCACTCGTCCTCATTCTTCAGGTGTAACCTGTGCTTGCTTGGGCCAGCTCTTATTTTGATGGGAGGCATTAGACCATTCTCCTTGTATGACTGGTGGAGGAGAGTCAGGAGGGTTCTACTGATGCTGAAAGACAAATTCCAGATACAAATATTTTGGCGTTATTATACAATAGATAGCTGTAATCACCGTCAGACATACCTGGCTAACTTGATGGGTCATGTAATCATCTGGCAAAGTGGAGTCTTTTGTTTAGACATGCTAGCTAAACATTGAACCATAATCTTAATCCATAGAGTACTAGCAATAGAAACCGATTGTCATAACTAGCTAAAGTTAACCAAATAGGTTAAATGTTAGCTAGTTAGCTAGCTAACATTAGGCTATAACTAGCAATGCGAAATGGTATTCTGAGATAACATTACTACACACAGATCATAAACGTAATGTTAGCAAGCAAGCCAATGTTAACAAGCAAGCCTAGCTAGCTAACAGTACGCTTTAGCAACTTTCTGACAAAATTAGAAACATGTAATATCTGAAACTGTTGCTAGACTTACCCGTATACATGGATGAATGTATAAGACGTCCTGTGTCGTTTCCATTGCTTGGCCCGTTGTTGTGTCAAGTCACTCTGGCACACTCAGACGAGAGTAATCTGAACAGTAGTTGCAGTGAAGTTCTAATAAAATGGATACTTGCATAGTCAACTCTTTTTTTGTTACGTTTTAATACGCAATTCTTAAAAAAAGTTGCTTTTGACAGGATTACCTACTGACCAGCTCAAATAGACAGAAGCGTGCTATATGGCAGACCAATCCAAATTCATCTCTCGGCACTCATTATCTCAGCCAATCATGGCTAGCGAGAAGGTTGCTGACTTTTTCTGTGGCCTAACCAACTAGGCTCATAATTAAAATGTTTTATTCGTATTTACATACAAGTTTTTTATTAAGGCACATGAAGGTTAATGTGTTCGAGAAGGCATTTCTGCCCCAAAAACTATTTTGATAAAAAAAAAAAAAGGTTTAAGTTCAAATGGCTCTCCTGTGACGTAGTGACCCACGACATACGCCTAGTTTCCTGAAACGGGTCACATTTAGAGTTTCAAACCTCTCTGCCAATATCTAAACCTGTCCAGTGTCCACTTTATCAGTTAATTGTAAAATATTCACATGAAAATCTGTCGCAAAATTGGATTGAAACCTAACCATTGTCATAAAATCTGTTTTTATGAAAATCTGTTTTTATACAGAATGTAAATAAATGCAAACATCAGTAAGGCAAGGAGAAGACTTGTGAAAAGCCATGTTTGTTTCTGCCGTCTCAATCAATAAATCAAATGTTTGTTTCCCCAATATGTTTGTTTCCCCTACCCACTCAGACCACTCCCAGACACTCCTAGCAAGATTCTTGCTTGAGAATTTGCTCTTTGCTAAGAAGCTATTTTTGTTTATTTTTCACAATTTGAATTGAAAACAATCACAGTAAGGTACTTTATTGTTACCCAGAAATACTGAGATAAAATGGCTGCATTAGACCTCTAAATCTGCAGGGGTATTCAGGGTGCTAGGTACGATTTGATTTTGCGGCCCACATAGGCCTACCATTTAGTCTGTCCAATAAAAGGCTACTAACTTGAAATCATGGAAGAACATAACAATTTTGTAGTTTTGTGAGGGGGGGGTGTAGGCTTTCAGTTAGAAGTAAATCGAAGCTGTGGAAGTTCAGAATAATCCACCATATACATGTTTAAAAATTAAAATAGCCTTATATTTATTTGAAAACAATGTAGCCTATAAACTTGCTTTCTTTAGACGTCAAATCATCAAATCAAATCACATCAAATTGTATTTGTCACATGAGCTGAATACAACCTTACTGTGAAATGCTTACTTACAAGCCCTTAACCAACAATGCAGTTTTAAGAAAATAAGGGTTAAGAAAATATTTACCAAAAAAATGAATCATAAAAGTAACACAATAACAAGGCTATATCACAGGAGGTTGGTGGCACCTTAATTGGGGAGGACGGGCTCATGGTAATGGCTGGAGTGGAATCTGTGGAATGGTATCAAATACATCAAACACATGGTTTGATGCTATTCCATTTGCTCCTTTCCAGACTTTATTATGAGCCATCCTCCCCTCAGCAGCCACTGGGCTATATACAGGGGGTCTGATATCCAGAAGCTATTTTCGGTCATAAGAGAAATTAGAAGAAACATTATGTACACAATTTGTTACAAACCATGCTAAAAAATATTATAATAGCACAATTGGTTAGGACCCGTAAAACACCATGAGATAAACATCTAGTCTATATATCACCTCTATGGAATAGTATGCTGCATCTTCCCTGACAGAACAAGTTTTCTTATCATAGTTGTTCTCCAGAGAAGCCCTGGGCAGTTGAATAGGTATGAGTCACTCCAGACCAAGGCTACACTTTTTGTCTTGGTGATTTTCAGTCCTGAAAAAGGTTAGTATTACTGGCAGAGTAATTACAGTCAGGTCGAATAACAGTAGGCTACATTTTTTTAAATGACTGTCTGTACCTCTGCATGACATAGTTTAAATGTACTGTACAAAGTGTGACTGAATGTGTAGTCTAGGAGTGACTGATGGTGAGTGGGCATTATCATTCATAGAACAGTCCTTCAAAACTATTTGGAAAGGGACCAAGAAGCACTTGCCTCTATCCTACCGTCACACTTATCTAAATAAACTGAGTCACCTGCATCTCTCTTCTATCCAAACTGTCATCTAGCACATTTTATCTCTCTGATCAGCAGTTATGGCTATGTGTGGTATGTGGACAAGTGGCAGTAGTTGATCCTGGCTTGCATTTTAATGCAACAGTCATGTGAGCCCAACTACAATGCAATTTAATGTCAGAATTTCTCATAGTGAAATGATTACTAGCCACACCGTACTATTGTAATAGCTACATGAAGGCCTACTGCACTATTGCAAAATTGTCACACGGTTCATTTTACTACTTACTATCAAAACATGGATTGTTCTTAGGTTATTTTAGGAATGCGTTAAGCATTACAGGACATTGAAGAAAGGTCAAACCAATCTTATCCTTCAGCTTTAGTTAACAAACTTCTCAATGTTTTCCTGCTCTAAAGGTCATATTATTGGCCAATAAGCCAAAGTATGCAATGCATGTGGATGAAGTGGTACCTTTATGTAACACACACCCACATGTAACACACACATTCTCGTACACATGCGTACATAAACTCTCTCTCTCACACACACGTTTGTTTTACTATCCTTGTCTGGACTAAACAATTGATTCCCATTCAAAAATAAAAAAATAAGCATAAATACCCTTTTTCCTTGTGGGGACCGGCAAAATATTTTCATTGTTTTACTATACTTATGAGGACTTCTGGTCCCCACAAGGATAGTAAAACGAAACACACATACACTCAGGGTTGTGCTCAATTCACAATTTTGGAATTGACTCCAATAGACCTCGACAGTTTGTAGTCCCAAAAACAGGAAATTAGTAGAATATTTGCATAAATGTTTGTTTTCGTTGATCATTCCTTCTAAGATTGTCCTGAAAATCTATTGTTTCATCAATATTTGATATGCATGTGTATAACAACATGTTTGATGTTTTATGTACAATATGTATATTTGTATTGACTACACCTAATTTAGAAGAGGCATTTTGAATTTCATAGGAAATAGAATTTAATTTTGTGAAATTCTTTAATTCAAATTTGAATTGAAATTCTTTATCCTGTTTACTACTTAAATTCAAGAATTGAATTGGGATTTGTGAGGCACTCTCAATTCAATTCTAAATTGAGCCCAATCCTGACACACACCGACATTCACAGACTCATGTCTCTCCTTTCCCAGGGACTGGTGAGAGTGGGAAGAGCACCTTCATCAAGCAGATGAGGATCATCCATGGGACGGGCTACTCCGAGGAGGACAAGCGAGGCTTCACCAAGCTGGTGTACCAGAACATCGTCATTGCTGTTCAGAAAATGATCCAAGCCATGAAGACCCTACGGATTGATTTCAAAGATCACCAGAACATTGCAAGCAGCTTGTCAGAAGATTCAATATCATATGATTGTGTTTTTCTAAAGGGGCTTGCTGGGTCATAAGTTTAAGTATCAATCTCTAGGAACATCTACTCTATGAATAGGTTTTTATTTCCATATCTAAAACGACATCTCTGTGTGTTCCAGAGCCATGCAGACAAGCTGAGCAGGGTGGAGGCAGACATATTGACCAACCTGGAACCGTGGCAGGTGGATGGCATCAGAAGACTGTGGAGTGACCAGGGCATGCAGACGTGCTACGAGCGTAGGAGGGAGTACCAGCTCTCTGACTCTACCAAATAGTGAGATTTGTCTTTTACCCACTCACTCAGTCCAAGCTAAGGTATACATGCGTGTACACTCAACAAGTCCCAGCTCCTTGATTCTGCCAAATTTGTGATCTTTATCCATAGATAGATAGATGTGACTATGCACTCCATAATAAGTCAGGTATCTAGTGTTAGGGTATTTAGCAAAGTATGTGCCACTGCCAATGCATTTTCTTGTTATTTTCATGACAGTTACCTGAGTGACCTGGACAGAATCGCTGCGCCCTCATACCTCCCCACTCTGCAGGATATCCTCAGGGTCAGGGTCCCTACCACTGGCATCATAGAGTATCCCTTTGACCTCAAGACTGTCATCTTCAGGTCAGTGACCTCTCTATTGGAGTAATGCTGTCAGAGCCTTGTTGTCCACTGAGGCTATGGTTCTGTTTATATACTTCTACTATACTTTTTTCCACCCACCCATCCTTCCTTCCTTCCTTCTTTCCTTGCAGTAATCTCTGATCTAACTTGTTTGGATCTTTGAAAGCTATGTACTGTAGTTGAGCTCTTACCTCCACTTATTTAGTAATGTTAGACCAGTGATTACTTCAAGGAAGAGTGGAGGGAATGAGGGAAGGAAGTATTCCCCATGGCAGCATTTTAAATGACACCCTAAAGGTGGTGCCCTATAGCTGGAATAGAGTGTGATTTGAGATGTGTTCCGTGTTGTTTTTACCAGGATGGTGGATGTTGGAGGTCAAAGGTCAGAGAGGAGGAAGTGGATCCACTGTTTTGAGAGGGTCACCTCCATCATCTTCCTGGTGGCTCTCAGCGAGTACGACCAGGTCCTCTATGAGAACGCCAATGTGGTGAGTTGTTTCTCCCGTGGTCATATAAAGTCAAATAAATTATTTGGGGTACTGTAAAATGTACTACCACTACCTGCCAGGTAGACTCCCTTCATTGTGTATGTGCGCAGTAGTGTATAATCAAAGATGCTGTGTGAACACTGCTGTGGAGGGTTCAATTTAATTCCAAGCCTAAGTGTTTTTAGATGTATATTATTCTACCAATAACAAATTTGAACACGATCTGAATCTTCCTATGTGTTTATGTTCCTTGCAGAATCGATTAGAGGAGAGCAAAGCCTTGTTTACAACCATCGTCACCTATCCCTGGTTCCAGGAGTCCTCCATCATCCTCTTCCTCAACAAAACAGACCTCCTAGCGGACAAGATCTTACACTCCAACCTAGCAGACTACTTCTCAGCGTTCACTGGTTAGTACACTAGACTAGTACACTGGTAGTCATGCATTTAGTTGTATATTCATGCTATACTCCAACCTTGCTGAGTACTTTCCTAAGTACACTGGATAGTTATGCCTTGATATGTGTGTGTCAATAACTTTTACATATCCATGGTTGGGGTCAATTCCACCTAAATTCCAGTGAATTAGAGTTCATTCCTATATATTAAAAAAACAGAGTCCATATCCAATTCAAGTGACAGGAACTGGAATTGACCCCAACTCTGACCGTATTATGCACGAAGCGATTCCCAGTGTATTTTACGTACATTATTTTTCATAAATGTATTTTTTTAAAGGTCCACAGAGAGATGCAGAGTCTGCTAAGATGTTCATCCTGAATATGTACAAAGAGCAGCACATAGGGCGTCACAAATCTCTGTACAATCACTTCACCTGTGCTACCGATACAGAGAACATCAGAGTTGTCTCCAAAGCTGTCAGGGACACAGTCTTCCAAGAAAACCTGGATCGGTTCGGGTTAGGGGTTTAGGACTAGCGTGGTCAAAGATCTGTATATGCTACAAACGTGTTATTTTAGTTTGGTTACAGTTTTGCTACGGAGTAACTGTGGTCGTGAATAACACACTTTCTTACTATAGCTAGACTTCAGAAACATTTTGATATACACTGCCATTCAAAAGTTTGGGGTCACTTAGAAATGTCCTTGTTTTTTAAAGAAAATCACATTTTTTGTCCATTAAAATAACATCAAATTATTGTGAATCTAATGTACTTGTCCTCATGCTCAGTGTTGACGTTGAGAACTCTCCATAGAGACTGGTGTTTTGCGAGTCAACAGTGAAGCGGCGACTCTGGGACGCTGGCCTTCTAGGCAGAGTTGCAAAGAAAAAGCCATATCTCAGACTGGCCAATAAAAAGAAAAAATTAAGATGGGCAAAAGAATACAGACACTGGACAGAGGAACTCTGCCTAGAAGGCCAGCATCCCGGAGTCGCCTCTTCACTGTTGACGTTGAGACTGGTGTTTTGCGTGTACTATCTAATGAAGCTGCCGGTTGAGGACCTGTGAGGCGTCTGTTTCTCAAACTAGACACTGTAATGTACTTGTCCTCTTGCTCAGTTGTGCACCGTGGCCTCCCACTCCTCTTTCTATTCTGGTTAGAGCCAGTTTGCGCTCTTCTGTGAAGGGAGTAGTACACTGCGTTGCACGAGATCTTCAGTTTCTTGGCAATTTCTCGCATGGAATAGCCTTCATTTCTCAGAACAAGAATAGACTGACGAGTTTCAGAATAATTTTCTTTGTTTCTGGTCATTTTGAGCCTGTAATCGAACCCACAGATGCTGATGCTCCAGATAATCAACTTGTCCAAAGAAGGCCGGTTGTATTGCTTCTTTAATCAGCATAACAGTTTTCAGCTGTGCTAACATAATTGCAAAAGGGTTTTCTAATGATCAATTAGCTTTTTAAAATGATAAACTTGGATTAGCTAACACAACGTGCCATTGGAACACAGGAGTGATGGTTGCTGATAATGGACCTCTGTACGCCTATGTAGATATTCCCCCAAAAAATCAGCCGTTTACAACATTAACAAAGTCTACACTGTATTTCTGATCAATTTGATGTTATTTTAATGGACAGAAAATGTGCTTTTCTTTCAAAAACAAGGACATTTCTATGTGACCCCAAACTTTTGAACGGTTGTGTGTATATATATTTTTACTTTTTACTTTTTTTTTTACATCAGCAGTTGTCACAGTGCTATACAGATACCCAGCCTAAACCCCCAAAGAACAACCATGGAGTTTTTCCTAGCCACTGTGCTTCTCCATTGCTTGCTCTTTAGGGTTTTATGCTTGGTATCTGTAAAGCACTTTGTGACAACTGCTGATGTAAAAGGGCTTTATAAAATACATTTGATTGAATTTGATTGTAAAAAGTATGAATTGTAAGAACTAACAGACAGTCTCTTGAACATCTACCATATTATGAGATGGGGTATCAGTAGGCTATTCCATCTGTATGACATGGTTGATGAGAAAAATACCCTGGGAAGAATGTTGCCGATCCTGCCTGCACAGTCCCTGCAAGTTAAGAGGAAGTAAAGGGAAAATATGCCCACAGCGTCAAAGTTCCTTAGTTTACATTTGTGTTGTAATAGGTGCGTTTCACATTGTGTATGTTTTATAATTGACACTTACCTCCTTTTTTGTATCTATAAAACTTCAAATAAATGATCAACACAATTATCAACACATTCAAAGGATCCTGGAATGGTCACTGGTTTGTCAATGTTTGTGCAGGTATCTTAGCAATAAATCATTAAAATCGACCCTATGGAGAGTTCTGTCTCATTTCTCACAGGACATGTAGGGTAGGGAACTAACCTGTGGTTTAATATTGTAATAGTTCATGATAGTCTATATAATTTATTATAAACCCGGTGGATTGATTGGCTGAAAGCAGGTATGACAAAACATTTTATTTTTACTCATTATGTTTAACCAGTTTATAATAGCAATTAGGAACTTTGGGTATTGCCAATATACCACAGCTAAGGGCTGTATCCAGGCGCTCTGCATTTCATTGTGTATAAGAACAGCCCTTAGCTGTGGAATATTGGCCCTACACCACACCCCCTCGTGCCTTATTGCTTTAATATATAATAGAAGGGTTATAATAAGGAATAGTACGTCACCTCATTATTGGCTTTTTGAACAACCCAGATTGTGTATTTCAGTGCTTGACTTGGGCTGGAGATGTCCAGAACACCGTACCAGCACTTGACATTTTTGGGGAATTGCATACCAACACTATATACAAACCAAGTAGCCTATCGCTGGCCCAGATTCACACACCAAGGCAAAACAAATAATCAAAGCAGAAGGAAGGCGGAATCTTCATTTAATAACAATGGAGAGTGGGCATTCATTTTCTGATTTCTCTTTGTTGAAATGTATTTGCTGCTAGTCTGTGAATCTGTGAATGGCAGTACACTGTTCGAGATTGCGCAGATTGAAAATGTGCCAACCTGAATGGCATGATGTGTTCCAATGGTCAAATCAGGTTTTGGAAAGTCATGTAAATTAGTTTCCGAAATGTTAATGTAATTCATGAAAGCATACTTGTAAATATGATCAATCAATAAAAAAACTACATATCAGCCGTTATCGGAATTACCCTTCAGTGCATGTCTGTGGTACTGCTTGTGTGACATTGCGAGTGGGCGGTTGCCTGAGGAGTGAGAGAGAACCACATTTCAGCAGCAGGTATAAAATAATGACAGACTAACTAGATAGCCAATTCAAAACATACCTATAGCTAACTAAGCATTCATTTTGTTGTTGCCTTTCCACCAGCCCTGCATAGCCTAAATAAATCTTCACTGTTAGAAAACTGGGATTCCCCTCGATTAAACAGAAGCAATATAACTGCGACATCATTACAAATATTCTAAGAATAGCCTAATTTACAAATAACTTTGTGTGCATAGATCTCCCCAAAACATGAATCATTTTATAAAGACAAACGTATTTGGTTGTAATGTTGAAAAAGCCAAGCCTGCACACCCAGGAGCTCTCCAGATGGAGGGTTGACCACATGTTGGCAACGTGACTAACAGTGCCGTTCTATGTGGGGCGTTAAGTGCCTTGATCAAGGGCACAATGGCAGGAGGTGGTAGGTCTACATGGGATTGGACACAGCAGTTTTCCAGTGTCAATAATGCTTACTTTTTCATGTAAGCTATATTTAATATTAATGAAAATGTAGTTAAAAGTCATGGAGAAGTCAAGGAAAATATGTATTAACCATTAACAGTGAATAATCAGAGGTATCTATAGCATAATGTAATTTGTGAATTTCAGTGAACATCGTCTAATGGATAACTTGGGAAAAGACAGCTCCTGCACTTCTATCACAAGTCGAGCTCTGGTGTTAATTAACAACAGTACTCCCAGTTCTTCGTCTGACACTCTCTTTTACACACGTACACACACACACACACACACACACACACACACACACACACATATATAGACAGGTATGACGGTGGCAGGACATCGTGGCAACGACCTTTGTACCAAAAAGGCAGCAGTCATGTGTGCTGCACTTTCAGGCTCCTATCTCTTCCTGTTTAACTGGTGAGACCGAGACCAAGAACAGAGGTGAGTGACTAAACAAACAAACATGCTCCGTCCAAAGAGGCTCTCCTCAGAGGAAAGGTCTTCCAACTATGTAGAATGAAGTTTTGTGGTTTAACAACCAGCGTTTGCAACTATTTACTGTATATTTGAAATCCCTGCTCATAATTTAAAGTTACACATTGTGTAGTAGGAGACACTGGCTACTGTTCATCTTCCTGTTTTTATTTTTTTTTAATTCTTGATTGCATTAGGTGAGGAGATGCTGTATTCCTTTTCTATTGTTTGATTGAAATATCAAGTGTTTGTTATTATATATATGCATTATATTATATTATATATGTTATAATGAAGACAATAAGGCAGATACTGTACATGGAGAAATATGGGAGATGAATGAGAATGTAGCTAGGTGTGTTTATTTAGGAGACACTGAAGCAATTTAAGGTGACCAGACATGATGTAGTTATAACTGAACATTTATAGTGGGTGGAACTAGAAAATGGTCGTAAAATTAGAACATTAGTAAAGGTGGTAGTCATACAGTTTAATGCTCATCATAAAGCACTGCTACGTATTTACAATATTTTCTGATTGATTTATTTCGATTAATCAAAGAACATGGAATGGCTTCTAAAATACATTGATTGTCTTAAATAGTGAAAGCAAGGGATGCATTATAATTCTACTGCTTCCTTTCAACTCATTGTTTCTCTTTTAGCCCTGAGGGATAATATAAACCTCTTTTAGCTGCGCAGTCAGGCTTACAACTGCTCTCAGTTGGCCTCTCATAATAACGCACGCACGCACGCACATCTGGAGAAGCAGGGGATTGCCCTTATTTGGTGCCAGCCTGGGTCATGTGACCACAAAATGGTGGAAGCTGTGAGCAGTTGTAAGCTGAGCATCTCTACCAAGAGCCTGGGAGGAAAATAAAGACAAAAAGGGAGATACAGCTGAAATCCATGCTCTGAGACAGAGAAGGACAGAGTTTCCTGTGCCCCAGTAGTGGTAAGTGAATGGGTTAAATATGATGCAGAATAAAGAAAAAGGGAGAAGAGAGAGATGTATTTATTTTCTAGAGACAGGAAGAGAGGGAGAGAGAGGGAGGGGCTGCTGTCATCAGCACTGTGTTGCTGTGCTGCGGTGTGTGTATTAGGCTGTTCATCGCCGTCCATGGAGCAAAGCAGCTGATGCTGGTCTTGCTATACCGATCGTGTGTCTGTGTGTATGTGTCAATCAGCAGTATGTAATTCATCTTTGCTGTTCGGAATTCAGCTATTCTAATCAGCATGTTTTTTGTTTGTTGCATTTGCCAATGCAATCAACATTTTCTTCTCCAGTCTGGAAGAGAAACTAGGATCAGTTCAGTATTTTCATGTGCGTGAGTGCACGTGAAGGTTGGTTCATTTGCATCTGTGCCAAATCTGTGCTCGAGTGAGCGTGTGGACATTTGAATCAGCAGAGAGACTGAAAAGAGGAGAGAGAGAAGAGAATGGGCTACTGATGATGTAACAGATTTGCCCTCCCTCCCCATCCCTCTCTCCGCCTCCTCCTGCAAGAAACGGATGGATAATTCACAGAGAAGGAGAGAACTGACGACCTTTACCCCAACCCGCATCTTCCTCCTCTCCCTCCTCTCCCTCTCTTCCTCCACTCCCCTCCCTCTTCTCCCTCTCCTCTTCTCCCTCTCTTCCTCCACTCCCCTCCCTCTTCTCCCTCTCCTCTTCTCCCTCTCTTCCTCCACTCCCCTCCCTCTTCTCCCTCTCCTCTTCTCCCTCTCTTCCTCCACTCCCCTCCCTCTTCTCCCTCTCCTCTTCTCCCTCTCTTTCTCCACTCCCCTCCCTCTTCTCCCTCTCCTCTTCTCCCTCTCTTTCTCCACTCCCCTCCCTCTTTTCCCTCTCCCTCTCCCCCTCTTCCTCCCACTCCCCTCTCTTCTCCCTCCCCCCGCTCCCTGTCTTCCCCCCACTCCTCTCCTTCATCAACTTCTCCCCCTCTTCCTCCACTCCCTTTCCTCTTTTCTACCCCCCTCCCACCCATCCCTCCCTCTCCCCGTTTCCTCAACTCCCCTCCCTCTTCTCCCTCACCCCTCTTCTTCCTCTTCCCCTCTTCTCCCTCTCCCTCCCACACCCCTCCCTCTTGCTCCACTCTACTCCCTTTCCTTTTCTGACCCTCATCCACCCTCCCTCTTCTCCCTCTCCCCCTTTTCTCCCTCTCCCCCTCCTCTCCCCTCTAGTGGGGTAAATTCAAATAATTCCGGCAGCAATGATAGAGACACAATCCTTTAAAACAGTGTGCCTGTAGGAGATGTGACTGTGTGTACTACAGTACTGCCAACTGAGTTCACTCACTGTGTGTATGAGCAAACACAAAACACAGTCAGGCTCTCACTGGTACGCAGTATCAATAGTCCTAGTATTGGGACTATTGTGGATGATGTCTTAGTATAGGGACTATTGTGGATGATGTCTTAGTATTGGGACTATTGTGGATGATGTCTTAGGATAGGGACTATTTTGGATGATGTCTTAGGATAGGGACTATTTTGGATGATGTCTTAGGATAGCGACTATTGTGGATGATGTCTTAGGATAGGGACTATTGTGGATGATGATTCTCCACAGCAATGTAGAGGTTGAAGGACCACAGTAGAGGGTTTGTGACCCTGTAACCTGTCTGTTGAAGTGAAAAATCTATTCTCTCTTTGTGGTGCAAGAAATGAAAGCCCTGTTGTTTAGATAAGGACACACACACACGAACAAACAAACAAACAAACACACACAGTTGCACCAGAGGAGTTAGCTCCTCCCACCAGCCTTCTCTGACATGGACAAACTCACACATGCGCACGCACGCACACACAGACTCTTTATTGAGTCTGTATTCAGTATGTCATTGGTCTCTTCTCTTCAGGTCCCGCTGGGTGATGAGGGCATGGACCTGGCATCTCACAGTAAGATGAACTCAGAGGTGGCCGAGGGCAGACCAGGTGAGTCTCAGTTAGACACCGGCAACTCTGTGTGTGATAGGTTGTTATTCCATCATTACTCTTTGGCTACCTGCAGGACTGAGCTGTCAGTTTACTTAATTAGGCACACTCTCACAGTTACATACAGCAGCATGATGAGGCTAGTTACTCATACAGACACATTATCTCATTCCTAATGCACATTTACTGCTATATCATGTAAAAGTCCAAATGTTCTTTAGCACAGAAGACATCCAGACAAAATGCCATAACCCACCCCTCCACAAGAGATAAGGAGTGATGAAGAGAGGTAGATGGATCATTCTAACATTTACAGTGACTATTCCCCCTCTCTCCCTGTAGCCCCTCCCAACTCGCTGCCCCTGCAGGGCACGCCGGGTGGCCCCTCACAAAGGAAGAAGCTCTCCGCCCCGCGTATCAGCCTTTCGCTGGACCAGAGTGAAGACGACGCCCTAGAGACACCCGATGACCTGGACATTAACGTGGACGACCTGGATACGCCTGACGACACAGACTATCTGGACTACACCGACAATGAGCTGGACTGGGAGGGTGAGTCAGTCTAGGAGTACGTCCCAAATGGCACTCTTAAGTGCACTTTACAGTATAGGTCCATTTCAGACACAGACTAATATACCAAACAAGTTATTTCACCACTTGGGAAGCTGTATCAAGGAAAATGAAAATTTGATTCCCTATACCTAATTTCTCTGTAATAAAATGTTTGTTGTTGGATTTATAGTACGTCTGTGTTTTCTACTAGCTGTGTTTCTGTTTTTTTCCCCAAACCAGAACCCCTGACAGCCAATCGTAACACATCAAAAGAGCCGTGCGAGCCGATTCCTACGTGCAGTGCAGCGGAGGAGCGTCAGGATGCGAAGCTGTGGAGGGCCGTGGTCATCGGAGAGCAGGAACACCGCATCAACATGAAGATCATCGAGCCCTACCAGAGAGTTATATCCCATGGAGGTACAGGAAAGTTCTGATTGTTGTTTGGTGTTTTTATACCTTCTTTTTTTATATACCTTATTTCACCTCCTTTCTCTTGATGGGGTCTCCCATACAAAACAGATTTTCATCTCATGGAATGTAATGGGACTTAATTACAGGTAAAAAAATTAATATTCAGACATACACTGACATACTGATGGCAGATGACAGAAAGAAATACAAACAAACTGTGAAACGAAACAGCCAAACACCCCACCCAACAACACCCTACCCTACCCAACCCACACCCAACCCACGATCTAGCCTCTGAGACAGGGTACTCTTGTAAACTGTTGTAGTGTGGGTAATATTTTAATATTTCTTTTGAAGTGTTATTTTTCCTTCATCAGGGTACTATGGAAACGGAGTGAACGCCATCATAGTGTTTGCAGCGTGTTTCCTCCCAGACAGTGACAGTGAGGACTACCGTGAAGTCATGGAGAATCTCTTCCTGTAAGTTGCACCTATCCTCACTCTCATTAGTACTGGCTTAGGCACCTTTTAAAGGTGATGTACGCGGAGATCACATTCACTATAATTGCTGAATATTTCGGCTTAATCTGAAATTACCTTTAAATGTCAAGCAAGCTATTACTCAGATCTTGTGTGGATCGGAATGATTCCCGACCTTACTCCCCTATCCCTGGTTTGAAACGTAGACCTGTGACCTAACAAATACACACATTTTTTGTAGATTATTTGATGGATATACTGATAACTAATTGCCTTTTATGGTTAAGTTCTTGTCTGTCTTTATTTTCAAGAAAAATAACTTGAAGAGCAATGTTGTAACTATTCTACATGTACCTTCCAATCGTTCACTGTCATACTCCTCGCTTGTTCTTCATTTCAGTGATATTTCAGATGTTTCTCTACTCTTTGGACATGTTTTAAATCATACACTAGAATCTAGTTACTAGATTGATTTACATTTGACGTTTTTGTCATTTAGCAGATGCTCTTATGACTTACAATTAGTGCATTCATCTTAAGATAGCTAGGTGAGGCAACCTCATATCACAGTGGTAGTAAGTACATTTTTCCTCAATAAAGTAGTTATCAGCGAAGTCAGTGATAGTAGTTTGATGTGTACTTGCCCTGCTGTATGTCCTGCCCGCAGGTATGTGATCAGCACGTTGGAGCTGATGGTGGCAGAGGACTATATGATTGTCTATTTGAACGGAGCCACGCCCCACAGGAGGATGCCTGGAATGGGCTGGCTCAAGAAGTGCTACCAGATGATTGACAGGAGGTAGATTGCTTTTTACAATGTTTGATTCATGGATGAGTAAATGGATGGATTAATTATATTTGTTGTATGAAAAAGTGCAAGGGGATAGAGTTAGGACCACGGGATAAAATGTGATAACATGTACTTACAGTTGAAGTCGGAAGTTTACATACACTTAGGTTGGAGTCATTAAAACTCGTTTTTCAACCACTCCACAAATTTCTTGTTAACAAACTATAGTTTTGGCAAGTCGGTTACGACATCTACTTTGTGCATGACACAAGTCATTTTTCCAACAATTGTTTCAGACAGATTATTTCACTTATAATTCACTATCACAATTCCAGTGGGTCAGAAGTTTACATACACAAAGTTGACTGTGCCTTTAAACAGCTTTGAAAATTCCAGAAAATTATTTCATGGCTTTAGAAGCTTCTGATAGTCTAATTGACATAATTTCAGTCAATGGGAGGTGTACCTGTGGATGCTTTTCAAGGCCTACCTTCAAACTCAGTGCCTCTTTGCTTGACATCAGTGGAGAATCAAAAGAAATCAGCCAAGACCTCCAAAAAATTGTAGACCTCCACAAGTCTGGTTGATCCTTGGGGGCAATTTCCAAATGCCTGAAGGTACCACGTTCATCTGTACAAACAATAGTACGCAAGTATAAACACCATGGGACTGCGCAGCTATCATACCGCTCAGGAAGGAGACGCGTTCTGTCTCCTAGAGATGAACATACTTTGGTGCGAAAAGTGCAAATCAATCCCAGAACAACAGCAAAGGACCTTGTGAAGATGCTGGAGGAAACAGGTACAAAAGTATTTATATCCACAGTAAAACGTGTCCTATTTCGACATAACCTGAAAGGCCGCTCAGCAAGGAAGAGCCACTGCTCCAAAACCGCCATAAAAAAGCCAGACTACAGTTTGCAACTGCACATGGGGACAAAGATCGTACTTTTTGAAGAAATGTCCTCTGGTCTGATCAAACAAAAATAGAACTGTTTGGTCATAATGACCATCGTTATGTTTGGAGGAAAAAGGGGGAGGCTTGCAAGCCGAAGAACACCATCCCAACCGTGAAGCACGGGGGTGGCAGCATCATGTTGTGGGGGTGCTTTGCTGCAGGAGGGACTGGTGCGCTTCACAAAATAGATGGCATCATGAGGACGGAAAATTATGTGGACATATTAAGGCATCTCAAGACATCAGTCAGGAAGTTAAAGCTTGGTCGCAAATGGGCCTTCCAAATGGACAATGACCACAAGCATACTTCCAAAGTTGTGGCAAAATGGCTTAAGGACAACAAAGTCAAGGTATTGGAGTGGCTATCAGATAGCCCTGACCTCAATCCTATAGAACATTTGTGGGCAGAACTGAAAAAGCGTGTGCAAGCAAGGAGGCCTACAAATCTAACTCAGTTACACCAGCTCTGTCAGGAGGAATGGGCCAAAATTCACCCAACTTATTGTGGGTAGCTTGTGGAAGGCTACCTGAAAGGTTTGACCCAAGTTAAACAATTTAAAGGCAATGCTATCAAATACTAATTGAGTGTATGTAAACTTCTGACCCACTGGGAATGTGATGAAAGAAATAAAAGCTGAAATAAATCATTCTCTCTACTATTATTCTGACATTTCACATTCTTAAAATAAAGTAGTCATCCTAACTGACCTAAAACATGGAATTATTACTAGGATTAAATGTCAGGAATTGTGAAAAACTGTATTTTTCACAATTGCTGACTGAGTTTAAATGTATTTGGCTAAGGTGTACGTAAACTTCCGACTTGAACTGTATTTCCCCATGTGTTCAACTGTAATAACATTGTATCATGTCACAACATACAAACACTGAATATGATCATTTTTATGAATGTTTGGTTACAGGCTCAGGAAGAATTTGAAATCCTTCATCATTGTCCACCCGTCCTGGTTTATACGGACCATCCTAGCCATCACCAGGCCATTCATAAGGTAAACACGTGTAGACAGTGCCTTCAGAAAGTATTCACACCCCATGACGTTTTGTTGTTACAAAGTGGGATTAAAATTGATTTGTCATTTATTTTGGTCAAGGAGTTACACAAAATAATCTAATGTCAAAGTGCAAGAAAAGTCTAACATTTGTAGAAAAAAAGAAAAGCAAAACTAGTATATCTTGATATATTAAATCATTTTTGGCAGTGATTACAGTTGTGAGTCTTTTAGGATGTCTCTAAGAGCTTTCCACACATGGATTGTCCAACATTTGCGCATTATTATTTAAAACAATTCTTCAAGCTCTGTCAAATTGGTTGTTGATCATTGCTAGATAACCATTTTCAGGTCTTACCATAGATTTTCAAGCAGTTTTAAGTCAAAACTGTAACCAGGACACTCAGGAACATTCACTGTCTTCTAGGTAAACACCTCCAGTGTAGATTTGGCCTTGTGTTTTAGTTATTGACCTGCTGAAAGGTGAATTCATCTCCCAGTGTCTGGTGGAAGGCAGACTGAGCCAGGTTTTCCTCTAGGATTTTGCCTGTGCCTCGCTCCATTACATTTATTTTTATCCTGAACAATCACAAGCATCCATGTCTTTGTCTTGTTCTCGTGTCTTTATCCCGTGTAAATAGCCGGTCTTTTTCGTATATATCTTAATCTCACTTTCTATCTACGAACTAAATATACTTTCCTGCAACCCACCTCATCCAATGTAGTACGGATCTGCTTTTTATTCCTTATAACTGGAACTTCCATCAGGAGCTAGCCAGCTAACTAGCTACTAGTCTTGTTAGCCACGGCTAGCAGTCTTCACCTTTTTCCCGGTCATCAGCCAGCTTTAGCTCGGACAACACCTGCCAGTCTGCACAGTGCGATATCAACCAAGAGCATATCGGACTGCTTCTCTCTACCATATCACCGGATTCCTGCCGCTCTGGATCATTACACCGGATCATCGCAGCTAGCTAGCTGCAAACGAGTGGCTATTGTTAGCTAACGCCACTGTCCTGAAGTAAGCAGCAGCTAGCCTTGAGCTAGCCTCGAGATAGGCCCATCTATCAGCTAATTCTAGGGCTACAATACCTCCTTTGCCAATTGGCCTGGTCCCTTTATTGTCGACACGGAGCCCCTCCGATCCATCACGACTGTCACGCTCGATGTGGTCTCAACAGGCTATTCTGTTACGATGTCGCCAAAGAAGCATCTACTAGCCCCGGCCCACTAGCTTTTCTGAACGCTGTGTCCCCTGCTAGCGTAGTAGTGACCCTTGTCTATACATTATGCCTTGAATCTATTCTTCCACGCCCAGAAATCTGTTCCTTTTATTATCTGTCCCCAACGCACTAGACGACCAGTTCTTATAGCCTTTAGCCGTACCCTTACCCTACTCCTCCTCTGTTTCTCTGGTGATGTAGAGGTTAACCCAGGCCCTGTAGCCCCCAGTTCCACTCCTATTCCCCAGGCGCTATCATTTGTTGACTTATGTAAACGTAAAAGCCTTGGTTTCATGCATGTTAACATCAGAAGCCTCCTCCCTAAGTTTGTTTTATTCACTGCTTTAGCACACTCCGCCAACCCTGATGTCCTAGCCGTGTCTGAATCCTGGCTTAGGAAGGCCACCAAAAATGCAGAAATTTCCATCCCCAACTACAACATTTTCCGCCAAGATAGAACTGCCAAAGGGGGTGGAGTTGCAATCTACTGCAGAGATAGCCTGCAGAGTTCTGGCATGCTATCCAGGTCTGTGCCCAAACAATTGGAGCTTCTACTTTTAAAAATCCACCTTTCCAGAAATACGTCTCTCACTGTTGCCGCTTGTTATAGACCCCCCTCAGCCCCCAGCTGTGCCCTGGACACCATATGTGAATTAATTGCCCCCCATTTATCTTCAGAGTTTGTACTATTAGGTGACCTAAACTGGGATATGCTTAACACCCCGGCCGCCCTACAATCTAAGCTAGATGCCCTCGATCTCACACAAACTATCATGGAACCCGTGCCCGTAAACACGGGCACCCTCATAGATATCATCCTGACCAACCTGCCCTCTAAATACACCTCTGCTGTCTTCAACCAGGATCTCAGCGACCACTGCCTCATTGCCTGCGTCCGTAATGGTTCCGCGGTCAAAAGACCACCCCTCATCACTGTCAAACGCTCTCTATAACACTTCATCGAGCAGGCCTTTCTAATCGACCTGGCCCGGGTATCCTGGAAGAAAATTGACCTCATTCCGTCAGTAGAGGATGCCTGGTTATTCTTTAAAAGTGCTTTCATCACCATCTTAAATAAGCATGCCCCATTCAAAAATGTAGAACTAAGAACAGATATAGCCCTTGGTTCGCTCCAGACTTTACTGCCCTTGACCAGCACAAAAACATCCTGTGGTGTACTGCATTAGCATCGAATAGCCCCCGCGATATGCAACTTTTCAGGGAAGTTAGGAACCAATATACACAGGCAGTTAGGAAAGCAAGGGCTAGATTTTTCAAACAGAAATTTGCATCCTGTAGCACAAACTCCCAAAAGTGTTTGGAGAATAAGAGCACCTCCTCCCATCTGCCCACTGCACTGAGGCTAGGAAACACTGTCACCACCGATAAAGCTACGATAATCAAGAATTTCAATAAGCATTTTTCTACGTCTGGCCATCTGGCTACCCTTACCCCGGTCAACAGCTCTGCACCCCCCACAGAAACTTGCCCAAGCCTCCCCCATTTCTCCTTCACCCAAATCCAGATAGCTGATGTTCTGAAAGAGCTGCAAAATCTGGACCTCTGCAAATCAGCTGGGCTAGTCAATCTCTTTCTTAAATTATCCGCCGCAATTGTTGCAACCCCTATTACTAGCCTGTTCAACCTCTATTTCGTATCGTCTGAGATCCCTAAAGAATGGAAAGCGGCTGCGGTCATCCCCCTCTTCAAAGGGGGATGATCTCTCCTACCCTGCCTTTCTAAAGTCTTCGAAAGCCAAGTAAACAAACAGATTACCGACCACTTCGAATCCCACCGTACCTTCTCCGCTATGCAATCTGGTTTCCGAGCTGGTCATGGGTGCACTTCAGCCACGCTCAAGGTCCTAAACGATATCATAACCGGCATTGATAAAAGACAATACTCTGCAGCCGTCTTCATCGACCTGGCCAAGGCTTTCGATTCTGTCAATCACCGCATTCTTATCGGCAGACTCAAAAGCCTTGGTTTCTCAAATGACTGCCTTGCCTGGTTCACCAACTACTTCTCAGATAGAGTTCAGTGTGTCAAATCGGAGGGCCTGTTGTCCGGACCTATGTCTCTATGGGGGTGCCACAAGGTTCAATTCTCGGGCCGACTCTTTTCTCTGTATACATCAGTGATGTTGCTCTTGCTGCTGGTGATTCTCTGATCCATCTCTACGCAGACGTCACCATTCTGTATACTTCTGGCCCTTCTTTGGACACTGTGTTAACAAACCTCCAGACAAGCTTCAATGCCATACAACACTCCTTACGTGGCCTCCAACTGCGCTTAAATGCAAGTAAAACTAAATGCATGCTCGTCAACCGATCACTGCCCGCACCCTCCCGCCCGTCAAGCATCACTACTCTGGATGGTTCTGACTTAGAATATGTGGACAACTACAAATACCTAGGTGTCTGGTTAGACTGTAAACTCTCCTTCCAGACTCACATTAAGCATCTCCAATCCAAAATTAAATCTAGAATCAGCTTCCTATTTCGCTACAAAGCATCCTTCACTCATGCTTCCAGACATACCCTCGTAAAACTGACCATCCTACCGATCCTTGACTTTGGCGATGTCATTTACAAAATAGCCTCCAACACTACTCAGAAAATTGGATGTAGTCTATCACAGTGCCATCCGTTTTGTTACCAAAGCCCCATATACGACCTGTATGCTCTTGTTGGCTGGCCCTCGCTTCATATTCGTTGCCAAACCTACTGGCTCCAGGTCATCTATAAGTCTTTGCTAGGTATAGCCCCACCTTATCTCAGCTCACGGGTCACCATAGCAGCACCCGCCCGTAGCACGCGCTCCAGCAGGTATATTTCACTGGTCATCCCCAAAGCCAACTCCTGCTTTGGCCGCCTTTCCTCCCAGTTCTCTGCTGTCAATGACTGGAACGAATTGCAAAAATCGCTGGAGTCTTATATCTCCCTCACTAGCTTTAAGCATCAGCTGTCAGAGCAGCTTACCGATCATTGCACCTGTACACAGCCCATATGTAAATAGCCCACCCAACTACCACATCCCTATATTGTTATTTATTTTTTGCTCTTTTGCACCCCAGTATCTCTACTTGCACATTCATCTTCTGCACATCTATCACTCCAGTGTTTAATTGCTAAATTGTAATTATTTTGCCACTATGGTCTATTTATTGCCTTACCTCCCAAATCTTACTACATTTGCACACACTGTATATAGACTTTTCTATTGTGTTATTGACTGTACGTTTGTTTATCCCGTGTGTAACTCTGTGTTGTTTGTGTTGCACTGCTTTGCTTTATTTTGGCCAGGTCACAGTTGTAAATGAGAACTTGTTCTCAACTGGCCTACCTGGTTAAATAAAGGTGAAATAAAAAAAAAGATTTAAAAAAGCATACCCATAACATGATGCAACCACCACTGTGCTTGAAAATATGGAGAGTAGTACTCAGTAATGTGTTGTATTGGATTTGCTCCGAACATAGCACTTTGTATTCAGGGCAAAAAGTGAATTGCTTTGCCCAATTTTTGCAGTATTACTTTAGTGGTTTCCTTCCTCTCCGGCAACTGAGTTAGGAAGGATGTCTACATCTTTGTATTGACTGGGTGTATTGATACACCAACCAAATTGTAATGAATAACTTCACCATGCTCAAAGGGATATTCAATGTCTGCTTTTTTTACGGCGAGACATTGGAAAACCTAACTGGCCTTTGTGGTTGAATCTGTGTTTGAAATTCAATGCTCAACTACGGGACCTTACAGATAATTGTATGTGTGGGGTACAGAGATGAGGAAGTCATTCAAAAATCATGTTAAAAACTATTATTGTACACAAAGTGAGTCTATGCAAACTATTATGTGACTTGTCAAGCAAATGTTTACTCTTGAACTTATTTAGGCTTGCCATAACAAAGGGGTTGAATACTTGACTCAAGACATTTCAATTTTTCATATTTAATTATTTTCCTTAAAAAAGTTAAAACAACATAATTCCACTTTGACATTATGGGGTATTTTGTGTAGGCCAGTGACAAAATATCTCAATTTAATCCATTTTAAAATTCTGGCTGTAACACAACAAAATGTGGAGAAAGTCAAGGGATGTGAATACTTCATGAAAGCATGGTATACACTGAGTGTACAAAACACCTACTCTTACATGACATAGACTGAACAGGTGAATGCTATGATCAATTGTTGATGTCACTTTAAATCAGTGTAGATGAAGGGGAGGTAGACAGGTTAAAAAAATATTTTTTGCTTTGAGACAATTGAGACATGGATTGTGTATGTGTGCCAGTCAGAGGGTGAATGGGCAAGACAAAAGATGTTAGTGCCTTTGAATGCGGTATGGTAGTAGGTGTGTGTCAAGAACTGCAACGCTGCTGGGTTTTTCAAACTTAACAGTTTCCTGTGTGTATCAATGGTCCGCCACCCAAAGGACATCCAGCCAACTTGACACAACTGTGGGAAGCATTGGGTTCAACATGGGCCAGCATCCCTGTGGAACACTTTTGACATCTTGTAGAGTCCATGACCAGACGAATTGAGGCTGTTCTGAGGGCAAAAGGGGGTGCAACTCAATATTAGTAAGGTGTTCCTAATGTTTTGTACACTCTGTACATTTCTCTGTTCAAATAAAATAATCTGGCAGATAAAGATAGCAGGAGTGTGCACATCCACTTACATATGTGTGTTTTGTCACAGCACCAAGTTCAGTAATAAGATAAAGTACGTGAACAGCCTGGCTGAGCTGCAGGAACTTATTCCCATGGAGTACGTCCACATCCCAGAGTGCATCATTAGGTGAGCCCGGTCTACACATTCCTCTCTCCCTTCTTCTCCTCTCCTCCTCTTCACTGTAACTGACTATCTTCCGTCGTCAACTCTCCCCCTTAGCCTTGACGAGGAGCTGAAGGAAGCGGCGCTGAGCTCGACGTAAGCATTGACTCCCTTCCCTTATTATTACGGCTGTAGAAACAGAAACTATGTACCCCCCATGTCTGTTCTCTCTTGATTCGACTCCCATCTATCACATGGTCCTGTTTAAGATCAGAAAGGCTTGTAGGTTGGATCAGCCTTCTCGCCTGTGTGTTTCTTCTGACTACTTTCATACTCTGTAATAATATGGAAATGTGATAAATGTATCCCGCAAGGCATTTGTCTTCCATGTATTACCATAATCTATGGTTTATTGATGATTAATTATGGTGATATATCACAGATGGTGAGTAAGATGAGTCTGAGAAAGAGATGTAGAATTCCAATGAGAAACATACTCGTTTGACTATATTTGGTTCGGCTTTCCCCACAAGGAATACCATTGATTCAATATGGTCCACAGAATGTAGCCCATGATATATTTACCACAGCACCCCAGATTCCCTTCTGACTTGTTTTCCTTTTTCTTCTGTAGCGTGAGCAGCTTCCTCCAGGGACCTGAGCCGATGTCTGGGAGACCAGAGTCAGTAAGACCACTAAAGCTACTTGTTTAAGTGCAGTCTGAAGAGAGATGGCCTTGTCTGGCTTGTCTGTCTTTCATATAAACACTAAGGCTGCGTCCAAAAAATGGCACCCTATTCCCTATAGGGCCCTGGTCAAAAGTAGTGCACTATATTAGGGAATAGTTTGCTATTTGGGATGCTGCCTCTAACATTACTGCCTCTGTTTCATTGGCTTCTCTTCCTCTGCAGAGCCGATAAAACCAACATGAACAGCTCCTAGACAAAGCGGTGTTCAACACCACTGGAAATGGATGGTTGTGGCTTCGCTTCAAAATGGAATTTCACATTGTTTTAAAACTCCTGAATGTTTCGTACACTAGAAACAGTAAGACCGATGTACTATTCCTGTGTGTTTGTCAGACACGGAGACGACTATGAAAACACTCCATAATCCCTGTTAGCACTCCGACGCAGTATCCTATAACACCACCATAACATTCATCTACAACACCATTGACAGACTTTAGATTAGCACCAGGGGTTTCTTAATCCTGGTCTTTGGGACCCACAGGGGTGCACTGTTTTGTTTCTTCCCAGCACTAACACACCTGATAGCACACCAAGATCTTGATGATTAGCTGATTAGTTGAATAATCAGGTGTGTGTGCTGGGTTGTAACAGAATTTGCACACAAGTGGGTTGCCCAGGACCAGTATTAAGATGCTTGACACTGTAAAACCACATACATGATAGTTTGTTAAGGACATAATAACACATGGTCTCTCACAGTACAGTACATACTTCCATTCTTAGCATCGAAGTTAATGTTGTACTTTGGTAATAATGCATGAGCAGCAGTGAAGCAATAATATCTCATCCTTTAAAGGTAGACTCAGTGAACTGATGTTGCCACAAGCAGCACCGCAGATATTGAAATGAGAGAAATGCAAGACTTCAATCACACAGTATCTGTGCAGGTGCACACTTCACGGTGTCCACAGTATGGTAGCCACAGGACCAAAACAGCGGGGAAGTTGAGTTTCACGCTTCATTGCTCTTAGTTCTTGCGGAAATTGACCCACCATGCTGTCGACTTTCTGCATCTACATCATATCGCTGCGTCTACCTTTAATGTTAGTCCATCTGGGATTTAGACAAGTCATTATGTCCTTGAGACAACAGCACATCAACGATGGTATGTGAAAAATCAATCTGACATATCGATGGCATGATAAAACCTAGTCCCCTTAGGAAATGACCAAGTTACACGTCTCAATCTTTTTTGTTGTTGTTGATCTTATTACCATGGATCTTGATGAAAGTGTTTTACCACTAAAATCTCTAGATGTTTTCACGTTAAATTAATCTGAAATACAGAGGATGCCGTGTGTAACCATAGAAATATATTTCTGTGTGTAACCAAGTGATAATGTGTGAAAACAAGCTGTCAGTAAATTGTGAGAGCATGTCCTTTCAGATACCTGTCCTATAAGTCGAGCGTGCCGTGTGTGTGTGTGTGTGTGTGTGTGTCCTGTCAGTGTGTGCTTCCGTCAGACTTTCTACATATTCACCGTCTAGGGCTCTTGCTGCACCAAACAGGATATGACCTCAGAGTGGGACAGAGAGAGCAGCGTGGGTCTCTGTAAAGCACAATTTCGCATCCCATGTGTGGGTGTATGCGTGTGTCAATGCATGTTTCCTCAGATTGATGGCCTTCAACATTGTGTGTAATATGATGGAACACTAAATCAATAAATTGTTTTACCCTGAGCAATTCTCCTGTGTTTTTCCTCACGTGCCATCTATGCCAATGTCAGTTGCATTAATTTGTGAATTAAATGGCCAGTGATGAATTTGCATCCTTATTAGCCATACTTGAAGGTCATTGGCCTTCCTATCACACCACCAGGGTGATATTCTTTAAGGTTTAGGGCTGGATTTAATGTGTATCGCAGAAGTATTGCGGGAAAATTAGCGATTGAAATTTAAAAGGCAATGTTCCTGCGTTTGCGGAGACTGCATTCACAGTAGATGCTGAATATGTCGGCTCAATCTAAAATTAGCTTTACATTTTAACGCAGATCTTCCACGATACAGATTGTATCCAGCCCTTAGCATTTCTTATTGGATAAGTCCAGGTAGCTCCTGCCTGATTGTCTATTCTGCCATTTGGTGCCCAATGTATACAGTGGGCAGGTAGCCTAGTGGTTAGAGCGTTGGGCCAGTAAACGAAAGGTTGCTAGATCGAGTCCCCGAGCTGACAAGTTAAAAACTGTCGTTCGTCCTGGACAAATGACCACCTTCGTGCGGGGAGCTAGCACAGGACATGCTGTGAAGGCGTACTGGGGGGACAGTGCGTAGAGCCGGCGCAGGATATCCTGGACCGAGGAGGCGCAACGATCCGTGACTACAGAGAATGCTACGTGCACTAACTCAAAATATACAAACAATATCCCATAACCCACAGGTGGAAAAAATGCTACTTAAGTATGATCCCCAATTAGAGACAATGATAACCAGCTGCCTCTAATTGGGAATCATACAAATCACCATCATAGAAAATCAAACCTAGAACCCCACATAGAAATAAATAAACTAGATCAACCCCCAGTCACGCCCTGACCTACTCTACCATAGAAAATAAGAGCTTTCTATGGTCAGGACGTGACACACCCCCACAATTACAAATAATATTTTGAAACTGATTTCACTGCACATGATACTGTATTTCAGGGGCCGTGGTTGAAGTCAGACAAAATAAACCAAAAAGTCAAATAAAAAAATATACTTTTTCCCTAAATGTTAAAAATAACTGGTATTTGACAACCTACACAATTTTGTGTATGAACAGCATTTAATAATAAAACACCTCAGCATCAAATAGCTTTGTGTTTTATATCAAACAAGGACAAATAAGATGGCTGCAAGCCCTGAGAGAAAGAGAGATTCAACGAGAGAGAGCGTGAGAGATGAGGCAGAAAGAGAAAAATCCTGCTAAAGATACATCACCCTTCAAATATATAACTCTCGTCATTTTCCCCTGGCTGCCCGTACCTGAACTTCCTGTAGACTGTTCCATCCTGACCCATGTATTTAACATCTTTAACCCGGCCCGCCCAGCCCTCTGTGAGATCCACCGACTGGCCTCTGCATTGTTAGGAAGGGCCCGCAAGGAAGCATTTCCCTGTTAGTCTAAACCTGTTTATGAAGCATTGTGACAAATACATTTCAATTTCTTTTTCTACTGGTTCTATTGCACCAGGCAAGCTCAATCAAGATATTTGAAATAGTGTTTGAACCCTGGTCTGCTCTAAGGGGTATGCCTAGTCGGGATGTTGGAACAGAGCCCACCTCGTCTCTGTAGTTGCAGCACTCCCGATGATGTGGAGTCCCTCTACTCGTTCTGACAGCAGAGCAGACAGAGCCCCCCGGCTGTGAGGATGGCATGGGCAGGACAAATGGTGCAGTTGTATGGACCAGACCCCCTACAGTCCAGACAGGAATCATCACAATTCTCATAATCCTGACCAAAGCTGAGGATGACAAGGGGAGAGGCGAATATACAAACAGGGTGAATCTCAAAAGTATCTAATTTGATTCAGGGGGTAAGTACTTGGGGTCCATACTTTGGGTCCAACATGTACGCTGCGGCGTGTAACGCTTTCTGATGTATTTCAGAACTGCAGTTTCATCTGCTTGGAGCAACAGTGAAGTGGGCAGGGCAGTACGGATTTCTCTTAAATCTACAAGCAGAGTCTGAACATCAGACAAGATGGCATTGTCTCCCTCAATCCGTGCAATGGCTACTGCTATAGGTTTCAGGAGTTTCAGGCTGCTTACCACTCGCTCCCAAAATACATCATCCAGGAGGACCCTCTTGATTGGGCTGTCCATATCGGCAGACTGTGATATGGCCATTTCTTGGAGAGACTCCTTCTCCAGGAGACTGTCAACCATAACAACACCACCCCAACGGGTGTTGCTGGGCAGCTTCAATGTGGTGCTCTTATTCTTTTCACTTTGCTTGGTGAGGTAGATTGCTGCTATAACTTGATGTCTCTTCACATACCTAACCATTTCCTTGGCTCTCTTGTAGAGTGTATCCATTGTTTTCAGTGCCATGATGTCCTTGAGGAGTAGATTCAATGCATGAGCAGCACAGCCAATGGGTGTGATGTGAGAGAGGACTCCTCCACTTTAGACCAAGAAGCCTTCAAGTTCGCAGCATTGTCTGTCACCAGTGCAAATACCTTCTGTGGTCCAAGGTCATAGATGACTGCCTTCAGCTCATCTGCAATGTAGAGACCGGTGTGTCTGTTGTCCCTTGTGTCTGTGCTCTTGTAGAATACTGGTTGAGGGGTGGAGATGTAGTTCATTATTCCTTGCCCACGAACATTCAACCACCCATCAGATATGATTGCAATACAGTCTGCTTTCGCTATGATTTGCTTGACCTTCACTTGAACTTTGTTGAACTCGGAATCCAGCAAATGAGTAGATAAATCATGTCTGGTTGGAGGGGTGTATGCTGGGCGAAGAACATTCAGAAATCTCTTCCAATACACATTGCCTGTGAGCATCAGAGGTGAACCAGTTGCATACACAGCTCGAGCAAGACATTCATCAGCATTTCTCTGACTACGCTCCTCCATGGAGTCAAAAAACTTCTGATTCCAGGTGGACCATGAGCTGTTGCTATCGATAAGGTGCCTGATTCATCATTTTCACCTCGAACAGAAGTAGAGGGACTTTTGTCAGAGGTCACTTGTTGTGAGCACTGAGGGAACTTTATGGACTTGGCCAGATGATTCTGCATCTTTGTTGCATTCTTCACATATGATTTGGCACAGTATTTGCAAATGTACACAGATTTTCCTTCTACATTAGCTTGCGTGAAATGTCTCCACACATCAGATAGTGCCCGTGGCATTTTCCTGTAAAGATTAGAAAAAATGTACAAATAAATAGTTATGCAGTTAGATTAAACAACTCCTTTGTAAGATAAATGTTTTAAAATGAAACATGTATGGAAACCAGTGAATTAACACTCAGTTAGCAGGCTCAAGCAAGCTAAAACCCACATGGTAGCAAAAACTAACTAGCAGAACTTGTTAACAAGTTAGAAATGATTTAAAACACACTTTGCTGTCGGCTACTATTTACTAGTTAACAAAAAAAACATGTCATAAAATATATTCACCCCATCCAGTATTAATCAAAACTTACCAGAAAGCATGTAGTCCTTGGCTCAGACAGTGTAGCAGTGTGGGCTCAATAGCATCTCATTAGTGTGCAAAATCTTGAGAATCAGCTGTACATGTGATGGAAGAGTGCACTGCACATGTGATGGAAGAATGCACTGTGCATGCAGAGGGTTGCAATTCCATTGGATTGGGGATAGTTTATCCAAAATATGCCACAATACCTAGAATTGCCTTGTGTATCCCACAAAAAAGGTTCACGTTATAAGCTAACTTTTTGGATGAATTTAAACAGAATTCCCAAAATTCCAGGGCTTAACTTCCCATGGAAAATTCCAGAAATTTACTGGAAAGTTTCCAACCCTAATTCAGACCCTTTACTCAGTACTTTGTTACAGCCTCGAGTCTTCTTGTGTATGACGCTACAAGGTTGGGAAACCTGTATTTGGGGAGGTTCTCAAATTCTTTTCTGCAGATGCTCTCAAGCTCCGTCAGGTTAGATGGGGAGCATCGCAGCACAGCTATTTTCAGGTCTCTCTAGAGATGTTTGATCGGGTTCAAGTCCAGGCTCTGGCTGGGCCACTCAAGGACATTGAGACTTGTGTCGAAACTACTCCTGCATTGTGTTAGATGTGTTCTTAGGGTCATTGTCCTGTTGGAAGGTGAACCTTCGCCCCAGTCTGAGGTCCTGTGCGCTCTAGAGCAGGTTTTCATCAAGGATTTCTATACTTTTCTCCGTTCATCTTTCCCCTCAATCCTGACCTGTCCCCAGTCTCTGCCACTGAAAAACATCCCCATAGCATGATGCTGCCACCACCATGCTTCACTGTAGGCATGGTGCCAGGTTTCCTCCCGATGTGATGCTTGGCATTCAGGCCAAAGAGTTCAATCTTCGTTTCATCAGACCAGAGAATCTTGTTTCTCATGATCAGAATCCTCTAGGTGCATTTTTGCAAACTCCAAGCAGGCTGTCATGTGCCTTTTACTGAGGAGTGGCTTCCGTCTGGCCACTCTACCATGAAGGCCTGATTTGGTGGAGTGCTGCAGAGATGGTTGTCCTACTGGAAGGTTCTCCCATCTCCACGAGGAACTCGAGCTCTGTCAGACTGGCCATCAGGTTCTTGCTCATCTCCCTGACCAATGCCCTTCTACCCCGATTGCTCAATTTGGCCCCTAGCGGCCAGCTCTAGGAAGTGTCTTGGTGGTTCCAAACTTCAAATGTAAGATGGAGGGCACTGTATTCTTGGGGACCTTCAGAAATGTTTTGGTACACCTTAATGCCTATTTGAAATTAAATTATGTGAGCTAAACATACAAATAAAACATGCATTTCTTTAGAATACTAATGTTACAGTCCCCACTACAATGACAAATACATGTTGATGAGTTTAAGAACCAGACATTGAAATGGGTTTAGAATATGTATGAGGAAATGGAATGATGTCAGGAATGAGCATGGACCAGATAAACGAAGCCAAGGGCAGCAGTTGAAAGATCCAGAGGGTGGACTGTAGAGTTTGGCTTGGAGTCTCAAGTAGAGGGAATGGTGAGCCAGAGGGCGGGGCTGGGGCCAGCAGTGAAAACATCAAAGCAATCAGCTCACTGAACTGAAAGAAAGCCATAGGAAGGGGGGGGGGGGCAGGAGCCAAGCCACAGGAGGGGGGGGGCAGGAGCCAAGCCACAGGGGGGGGGACAGGAGCCAAGCCACAGGGGGGGGGACAGGAGCCAAGTCACAGGAGGGGGGGCAGGAGCCAAGTCACAGGAGGGGGGGCAGGAGCCAAGTCACAGGAGGGGGAGCAGGAGCCAAGTCACAGGAGGGGGGGCAGGAGCCAAGTCACAGGAGGGGGGGCAGGAGCCAAGTCACAGGAGGGGGGGCAGGAGCCAAGTCACAGGAGGGGGGGCAGGAGCCAAGTCACAGGAGGGGGGGGCAGGAGCCAAGCCACAGGAGGGGGGGCAGGAGCCAAGTCACAGGAGGGGGGGCAGGAGCCAAGTCACAGGAGGGGGGGCAGGAGCCAAGTCACAGGAGGGGAGGGCAGGAACCAAGTCACAGGAGGGGGGGTGGACAGGGGCCAAGCCACAGGAAGGGAGGCAGGAGCCAAGCCACAGGAGGGGGGGCAGGAGCCAAGCCACAGGAGGGGGGGCAGGAGCCAAGCCACAGGAGGGGGGGCAGGAGCCAAGCCACAGGAGGGGGGGCAGGAGCCAAGCCACAGGAGGGGGGGCAGGAGCCAAGCCACAGAAGGGGGGGCAGGCACATATCGCTGGCTGAGAAGGAGAGTCATTGCAGGGGTGGCGGTCACAGGACAAGTGGGACTAGAGGTGAAGTTTGAGGTAGTCATTGGTGGAGAGGGAGGTTGTGTCAACATGGGAGCAGCGGTCAAAGGCCAGCCCGAGGTGGGAAGAGGACCTCACTGGCAGAAAGAGGGGGTGAGCTGCTGCAGCACTCACCGGGCTAGTGATCCCTAGGGGGAAGAGAGTGTCGTCACTGGCAGAGAGGGGATGAGCCACTGCTAGAGGCTGTGATGGTGCAGGCTATGTAGCTGGGAGGCCAGAGCGGCCAGCAGTGAAGCCTGGAACAGCGAGACGGTCGGTTCACTGAACTGCGACAGGGTCGCGGCTAAGAGGGCCAGGGACCGTACCGCTGTGGTGGCAGTGGGCACATAACTGACTGAGTAGGTGGGGAAGTGAGAGGTCATTGCTGGCAGAGAGGGGAGACGGTGCAGTGGGACCAGAGGGACAGTGAGAGTGGGAGGAGGGGGGGGGGGCAGAGGCTGTGAAGATAGGCAAGGTAGCCAGGAGTCAGAAGTCAGCGAGACAAGGAGGGAAAGAGAGGTCAACACTAGCAGATAGTGGGTGAGCCACTGCCGGAGCAACGGTCACAGGGCCAATGAGACCCAAAAGGAGCCAGAGGCTGTGAAGATGTAGTCAAGAGGCTAGAGCAGGCAATGGCCAGCAGAGACAGAGCATGAGAGGGGAGTAGAGGAAGCAGTATGCTGAGAGATAGGCCATCGCTGGCAGAGGGTAAGTGAGCCACTGCCTGAGCAACAGTCACAGGTCCAGTGGGACCAGAGAAAAATAGTAGCAAGAGGAAAGAGAGCTGGGGGGCCAGAGCAGCTGTTGGATGCAGGTAGTTCACATGGAGACGGGGTAGTGAGAGGTCGCAGGTCGGTCATCAGGTCGCAGTTGTAAATGAGAACTTGGTTAAATAAAGGGGGAATAAAAAAATATAAATAAAAAGACAGCAGGGGAGAGGAACGTGTAGCTGTGTCAGGTATTTAGAGACGGCGGAGTGAGAAAGCTGGCCTGCTGGGCCATCAAGGGGAGCTGTAGCTGCAAGGGCTTAGGCTGTGTCGGATGCCAAGTTGTAATCGAAGGCTGGGAGAGAAGCCACGTCCGAAGATGGTTTGGGGGCCTGGGTTGAAGTCTGAGGCCTTATCTGAGGCTTGGAGGCTGAGTTGGTGGTGTTGGAATGAATATGCAGCAGACGTATCAGGGGATGTCATGGTGGCTCTCGGGTGAGTGGTGTCATCATGCGGTAGGCAACATGGGTGGAGGTGGTTGTGGTCCCGGCAGGAGGGGCAGCCATAGCCAACCAACCGGAGAGAGAGAGAGAAGTAGTTTAGTGGAAGTAAACGGGCACAAGAGAGCAAAATAACAAGTGAGAACAATCATGGCTAGACAGATGCCATTAAAAAAAGTATGCAATATGATACTGTGTGGCCTGCAGTCACATGAAGTGTGGCACATGACCCTGGACACACTTTAATTAATGGCATAATGAAGAGTGCCAAACAGCTTTTATCAATTACCCTTAATGTGAATGGAAATGAATGTATTGTATTACAAAATGAATTATTGTACTGAATATGGTTGAATAGCTGGTACTCAGAAGCGATGATTGGCAGCACGGTCTCACAGGTCCACCATGGAGCGGGCCATGCGGCTTCCATGTGGCCCGGAGATGTGCTAGTGCGTTTGGTGAAGCAGGGCAGTGGATAGTTCGGGAAATGCCCTCAGGAGAGCACGATGGGAAATAAGCCGCGGAGCTGGCAGAGGAGAAATGTGGTGAAAGCAGGTAGCTTGCTGGTCCGTGATATGAGAAGAACGATGGATATAAAGAGACTGAAGACAGCAATTGAAAACGAAATAAAACTCTAAAAAATTAAACACCAAGAGCGAGTTTGAGAGACGAACAGAGTAGAGGTTAGGGAGATAGCCTGACGGGAGCAGGCGTGAGCTGTAACAAAACATTACAATTAACTTGTTATGCGCCGACTCTTGATAAGGCTGGTCATGCACAGAGCTGTGCAACGCGACATTGCAGAACAAAGAGGAGGAATGCTAGTTTGGTCAGGCTTAAGTAGGGTGACAGGTGATTAAGGAGAGTGAGGACAGGTGGGGAGGCTGATTAGCAATGATTTGCAGATGATGTTTGTTGAGGAGCTGCGTTAAAGGCAACTAGTTAAAGCGTTGCAAACAGGCGTGGAGGCAATTGGTAGCAGCTGGTGCTTGTTGAGTTGCTAGGGAGCTACTGTACATTCAAGGTAACTAGTTAAAGTGGTTGCATTCAAGTCTGGTCCTCTCCTTAATTTTTGTTAATTCTTAACCTCATTAACTTTGGCCATGAAATATTTAATTGAAATACTGTAGAATTCCATTCATTCCTATGTAGGACTGCTTCTTCTGGAGAGTGCCACTATGGCCGACCGAAGGCTTCAGAGACTCTCAATTGCCAATACATAGCAATCCAGTGATCTGACAAACACACTGTCCATCCTGCAGGTAGAGCAGGGCCTTGCGTACCACCTGACAGCAGGAGCAGCGCTGCGTGTCCACACACTGCACACAGCCCTGAGGACATGCCTCACACACACACAGCTCAGTCAGCTGGCGAACAAGCCTGCTGGACACTTCAACACACACGCCTGCTCTGCCGACAGGAACCACCCTGAGAGGAGCACAGGGAGGATACGGTCAGAACACACACTGCCACGGTCAGAAAGAATGGAATGCTTTAATGCAGTCAGAGGACTGCAACTGAACTAGTGAGATGTGCTTATCTTTCTCTTTTCACAGGGTTAAGCTGACCTCACAGGAAACAAACACTACACACACAGTCTGACACTACACACACTGACAAATTGACAGGCAGAACTATGGTATGACAGGCCATTTACACAGGTTTTACTCTGGTTCTCCTCCTCTCCTGAACATGAGTCACATGAGGCATGGCAGGCCTCACATTGTCCTTCCCCTGCAGGGGAAAGATCACACAGTACCAACAAATGATTCTCATTATAATCATAGCCTACAACCACAGTCGGTGGGATTAAAAAGTTGCTGTTACAAAATGCCTTCGCTGCAGCAAGGTACATCATCAATGTGACAAACTCTCTTGCAGGGTAAAGTCAAGACTGCCAACTTCATTAGCAATTATCTAACAATAACCTGTGTAATGAAATACATTTATGAAATTGCCCTGCAAGTGCGGTAATATCCACTTCGTACCAAATAGTTTTCTGCAGTATAGGTGAACTTCTGAATACCCCCTTATCTGGATATTTTTACAGTAAAGTGATCCTTTAAATCTCACCACTGAGGAAGGTGTTAGCAGGGCAGGAGTTCTGGTCAGAGACACACTCCCCTTCCTCCAGGCTCCTCCCCTCCTCACACTCTCCTTCCTCCAGGCTCCTCCCCTCCTCACACCTCCCCTCCTCACACTCTCCTTCCTCCAGGCTCCTCCCCTCCTCAGACTCTCCTTCCTCCAGGCTCCTCCCCTCCTCACACCTCCCCTCCTCACACTCCCCTTCCTCCAGGCTCCTCCCCTCCTCACACTCTCCTTCCTCCAGGCTCCTCCCCTCCTCACACCTCCCCTCCTCACACTCTCCTTCCTCCAGGCTCCTCCCCTCCTCAGACTCTCCTTCCTCCAGGTTCCTCCCCTCCTCACACCCTCTTCCTCCAGGTTCCTCCCCTCCTCACACTCTCCTTCCTCCAGGCTCCTCCCCTCCTCACACTCCCCTTCCTCCAGGCTCCTCCCCTCCTCACACTCTCCTTCCTCCAGGCTCCTCCCCTCCTCACTCCCCATCCTCCAGGCTCCTCCCCTCCTCACACTCGCCTTCCTCCAGGCTCCTCCCCTCCTCACACTCCTTCCTCCAGGCTCCTCCCCTCCTCACACTCCTTCCTCCAGGCTCCTCCCCTCCTCACACTCCCCATCCTCCAGGCTCCTCCCCTCCTCACACTCCTTCCTCCAGGCTCCTCCCCTCCTCACACTCCTTCCCCCAGGCTCCTCCCCTCCTCACACTCTCCTTCCTCCAGGCTCCTCCCCTCCTCACACTCCCCTTCCTCCAGGCTCCTCCCCTCCTCACACTCTCCTTCCTCCAGGCTCCTCCCCTCCTCACACTCTCCTTCCTCCAGGCTCCTCCCCTCCTCACACTCCCCTTCCTCCAGGCTCCTCCCCTCCTCACACTCTCCTTCCTCCAGGCTCCTCCCCTCCTCACTCCCCATCCTCCAGGCTCCTCCCCTCCTCACACTCTTTTTCCTCCAGGCTCCTCCCCTCCTCACACTCTCCTTCCTCCAGGCTCTTCCCCTCCTCACACTCTCCTTCCTCCAGGCTCCTCCCCTCCTCACACTCTCCTTCCTCCAGGCTCCTCCCCTCCTCACACTATCCTTCCTCCAGGCTCCTCCCCTCCTCACACTCTCCTTCCTCCAGGCTCCTCCCCTCCTCACACTCTCCTTCCTCCAGGCTCCTCCCCTCCTCACACTCTCCTTCCTCCAGGCTCCTCCCCTCCTCACACTCTCCTTCCTCCAGGCTCCTCCCCTCCTCACACTCTCCTTCCTCCAGGCTCCTCCCCTCCTCACACTCTCCTTCCTCCAGGCTCCTCCCCTCCTCACACTCTCCTTCCTCCAGGCTCCTCCCCTCCTCAGACTCTCCTTCCTCCAGGCTCCTCCCCTCCTCAGACTCTCCTTGATCCAGGCTCCTCCCCTCCTCACACTCTCCTTCCTCCAGGCTCCTCCCCTCCTCACACTCTCCTTCCTCCAGGCTCCTCCCCTCCTCACACTCCTTCCTCCACGCTCCTCCCCTCCTCACACTCTCCTTCCTCCAGGCTCCTCCCCTCCTCACACTCCCCTTCCTCCACGCTCCTCCCCTCCTCAGACTCCCCTTCCTCCAGGCTCCTCCCCTCCTCACACTCTCCTTCCTCCAGGCTCCTCCCCTCCTCAGACTCTCCTTCCTCCAGGCTCCTCCCCTCCTCAGACTCCCCTTCCTCCAGGCTCCTCCCCTCCTCAGACTCTCCTTCCTCCAGGCTCCTCCCCTCCTCACACTCTCCTTCCTCCAGGCTCCTCCCCTCCTCACACTCTCCTTCCTCCAGGCTCCTCCCCTCCTCAGACTCTCCTTCCTCCAGGCTCCTCCCCTCCTCAGACTCTCCTTCCTCCAGGCTCGTCCCCTCCTCAGACTCCCCTTCCTCCAGGCTCCTCCCCTCCTCAGACTCTCCTTTCTCCAGGCTCCTCCCCTCCTCACACTCTCCTTCCTCCAGGCTCCTCCCCTCCTCAGACTCTCCTTCCTCCAGGCTCCTCCCCTCCTCAGACTCTCCTTCCTCCAGGCTCGTCCCCTCCTCAGACTCCCCTTCCTCCAGGCTCCTCCCCTCCTCAGACTCTCCTTTCTCCAGGCTCCTCCCCTCCTCAGACTCTCCTTCCTCCAGGCTCCTCCCCTCCTCACACAACACACAATCATTAATGTTGGAACCGTTACACGTCACACAGTCAGATTGACACTCCTCACACTCCTGGGTGTCCTCGTCTCCGTAGAAACCGTTAGGATGCTCTGGCACACACTTCCCCTCTGGGTGGAACAGAGCATACCTTAAAACATTCAAGAACACACCACACACAATAGTACACACACACAATCCTTACCTGATAAGAAGAGGTCGGTCTGACACTAGTAGCATTCATGTTCGTCACAGCTAATACACTTCTCATCACACGGCACACAGGTCATCTCCTCCTCTACGCTGTATGTCTTCGCTGGGCAGTTCTTGTAGTAGCCATCTTGGAATTTAAACCCATGGGAGAGGTTGGTTTGTGTCATCTTCCACACTTACCCATAGCTTTACATATCACACATGAATTAAGAGTTGGGGTCACATTTGGTAATATAAAGGGAGTTTCATTAACATTAAATCCACATAAAGAAACAGAGAAGAGGCCCAT
Organism: Salmo trutta; assembly: GCF_901001165.1. NCBI lineage: Eukaryota > Metazoa > Chordata > Actinopteri > Salmoniformes > Salmonidae > Salmo > Salmo trutta. The sequence goes on from NC_042971.1 coordinate 53,633,536, forward strand.
CGTGGTAAGAAAATAGCTGTACACTATCTGCTGTTTTATCGCACGTGCAATTATACTTTTTATTCAAACTTTATTTATCAAGGTTAGTTTAAAATGTATATGTAATTTTCAAGAGACACCTGGTCCAAGATAACAGCAGCAGGGAGTGAAAAAATAAAACTGTGTTTGTTGTTTGAAGTAACTTCTTGGTTGTTGTAATATCGCAAACGGAGGTGACAGTTTCACCGTTACAGATTTCAGCTTTAAGATTAAGAATATTTTTTGTAACATTTTCATTCCTATTTACTTGTAAAAGCTGTCAGTGCAGGATAGGCAATGCCTGGGGTTATCTGAGGAACACACTCAGACATCCTCTCATCCTACTTCTCTCCCCATGGCCCTCAACAACCGTGCTCAAACTGTTAGATAGGAGTTCAGGAAAGGTTCACATGGGATAGACTAACTTACACAGTACTTCTTACAGCCCTCCTCACAGGCCAAACAGTCATCCCAATCTGGATCCTCCCCTCACCTTCAAGAGAGAGAGGGGAGAGAGGTGTGTGTGTGTGGGGGGGGGGGTGCAGAGAGAGTGAGAGAATCAGACAGACAGTAAGTATTTCACTGTTAGTCCACCTGTCGTTTACGAAGCATGTGATGAATACGATTCGTTTTGATTTGACAGACAGACATACAGAGATAGAGAGAGAGCAACACAGACAGATGGGAAAAGGGGTATTACGATTATCTATGGAGACAGAAATGCTTTTCTTTTTCATGTTCATACGTTATGCAGAAAAAGGCATTATATAATAACAACATCAAACATCACAACATTCTGTCTCTGTCTGTCACCTTCTACACACTAGTCGATTGCAGACTCCATCAGTGATGTAGTAGGAGGAGTTACAGCGCAGTCAGCGGTCCATGTTGAATCTGAGGGAAACAAATAGGCAGGCAGGCAGGCAGGCAGGCAGGCAGGCAGGCAGGCAGGCAGGCAGATTACACAAATTAGTCTGTTACAGTAAAAAATAATTTTGTTAGTGGTATAAATGCGATCAATCAATCAAATGCATTTATAAACCTCTTTTTACATCAGCCGATGTCACAAAGTGCTATACAGAAACCCAGCCTAAAACCCCAAACAGCAAGCAACGCAGATGTAGAAGCACGGTGTCTTTGTTTGTCCCAGAGCCAGAGCACATGTCAGTTTGAATGACAGCTGTCCTTTGCCCACACCAGTGTCACAGCTGGTGCAGTTGGCAGGCCCTCCATCCAGGACCTTGGCACAGGTGTGGTCACACAGGTGGGACTGCCTATCAGACTGGTACTTCCCCTGGGCACACAGAGACCCTCATCCAGAGACCTGAGACAATGAGTCAACAGCACCTAACTATTAAACTACATTTGCTTCCGATACTTCACTTTACTTGTGCTTGTGACAAACAACACTTGAAACTCTTAAAAAGTGCAATCTGGAACTTTCATTGCCTGTAAAAAGCGCTGGACCTTTTTGTTTATCCTCTTGGACAATTGTGTTTTTGTTTTTCCTATTGTTACCAAAAGGGAATGGAAAGTTACCAGAATGCACTTTTTATATGTAAAAAGAAGTGTCTCAGACAGGATAACACAGGAAGAGAGCAACAGAGGTCAGAGAGGAACATAATATTACATCACCATTTTACATCCATGGCTGAACTGTACAGTATGTCACTTCAATGAACCTAGAGGGGCTACAGCTGATACAGTCCTCACCATCGACTTACCTAGAGGGGCTACAGATGATACAGTCCTCACCATAGACTTACCTAGAGGGGCTACAGCTGATACAGTCGTCACCATAGACTTACCTAGAGAGGCTACAGCTGATAAAGTCCTCAGCATAGACTTACCTAGAGGGGCTACAGATGATACAGCTCTCCATAGACTTACCTAGAAGGGCTACAGATAATACAGTCCTCATCATAGACTTACCTAGAGAGGCTACAGCTGATACAGTCCTCACCATAGACTCACCTAGAGGGGTGTCTTCTGTCTTTGGGCCTGTACACTTCAGACACGTGGCGTCACATGCATGGCACTTCCCATGGCTTTCCTGGTACTTTTCTACATGGAAAACACAAAGGCACTGAGTTCCCTGAATTCCTATCAGAACTTGTAGTCATGGCAAATAATAGTCAAATATTGGACCACCATCTTATTACGTTTGCAATCGCAACAAATAATTTGCTTAGACCCCAACCAAGGATTATCAAAAGCCGCGCTACAAATTTGAGGACAACCCAAAGATTCCATTGATGCCCTTTCAGACTCCCTTCCCTTACCCAAGGACGTCGAAGTACAAAAATCTGTTAACCACCTAACTGAGGATCTAAACTTAACCTTGCGTAATGCCCCAGATGCAGTCACACCGCTAAACTCCCCCCAAAAATAGCTGTATTCGAATACTCATACTAACCGTACTAACCGCACCATTTTGACGTAAATTGAGTACGTACTATTCTTATTGGTCATAGTATGGATATAGTTAGTATGCCAAAAGTTCCCGGATGTCGTACTAAATGCGCCAAAATACAAAGTATACAAGCAGTGGACACTATTTCCGTGCTTTTAGGGCCCATAATGCAATTCTTCAGAAAATGGCTGTGGCTTCACAACGTTTTCAGATTTGAAGAAAATTGTGGAAAATATGCAGCTGATGTCTGACTAGAGGGGATACAAATTCATTGCTTTAACTAATTATGACAAATGTTAAGAAAAGATTGAGCAATGTAATAAAGTAATAACTTTTCAAATAAGTTACGTTACACGTTATGTTGGCTGTCAATTTGTTAGCTACGCCTCCAACTCAATCATTAAGTTTGCAGACGACACAAAAGTAGTAGGCCTGATTACCAACAATGACGAGACAGCCTACAGGGAGGAGGTGAGGGCCCTGGGAGAGTGGAGCCATGAAAATAACCTCTCCCTCAACAAAACAAGGAACTGATCGTGAACTTCATGAGACAGCAGAGACAGCATGCCCCCATCCACTTCGACAGAGCCGCAGTGGAGAAGGTGAAAAGCTTCAAGTTCCTTGGCGTACACATCACTGACAATCTGAAATGGTCCACCTACATAGAAAATGTGGTGAAGAAGGCCCCTCAGGAGGCTGAAGAAATTTGGCTTGGCCCCTAGACCCACAAACTTTTACAAATGCACCATTGAGAGCATCCTTTCGGGCTGTCTCACCGCCTGGTACACAACTGCACCGGCCTCAACCGCAGGGCTCTCCAGAGGGTGGTGCGGTCTGCCCAACGCATCACCGGGGGCACACTGCCTGCTCTCCAGGACACCTACACCACCCAATGTCACAGGAAGGCCAAAAAGGACAAGGACAACAACCACCCGAGCCACAGCCTGTTCACCCCGCTATCATCCAGAAGGCGAGGTCAGTACATGTGCATCAAAGCTGGGACCGAGAGACTGAAAAACTGCTTCTACCTCTAGGCCATCAGACTGTTAAATAGCCATCACTAGATGGCTTCCACCCAGTACTATGCCCTGAACTTAGTCACTGTCACTAGCCGGCAACCACCCGGTTACTCAATACTTCACCTTAGAGGCTGCTGCCCTATGTACATAGACATGGAATCACTGGTCACTTTAATAATGGAACACTAGTCACTTTAATAATGTTTACATACTGTTTTACTCATTTTATATGTATATACTGTATTTTAGTCAATACCATCCTATTCAACTATTGCTCTATATACACTATTCTATCCTACGTATTCTACAGATATACTAAATATTATATATATATATATATATATATATATATATATATATATATATATATATATATATACTGTATTTTTCCAGACTCCGACATTGCTTGTCATAATATTCTATATTTCTTAATTCCATTATTTTACTTTTAGATCTGTGTGTATTGTTGTGAATTGTTAGATATTACTGCTAAATACGTGTATGCGACCTATAAAATTTTATTTGAGCTGGATAGAGAGAGAGAGAGAGAAAGAGAGAGAGAGAGAGAGAGAGAGAGAGAGAGAGGGATTGAGAGCGAGAGAGAGAGAGAGGGATGGAGAGAGAGGAGAGGCAGAGAGAGAGGGAGCTAGAGAGAGCAACCATTATCTTGGCTCAGTGTTCCGACCCAGAGCACACACTCCAAAATGATATGACAAAGATAGGAGTTTGTTTTGTTTGCAATAGATTTAGAATCTCTGCGAGTGTGTGAATTAGTATTCTCTGTGGCTGAGATGGAGAATCACTGTGTACGGAGTTGAAATGCATGAGTTGGTAATTCAGGCGTCATCAGAGGGATCGGTTGTGCCTGGTTTGCGTTCCGTACAGATGTTCGCAGAGGTGCATCTCAAGCAGTTTCCACTGCACTTCTTGCACACATTCACATCTGTGGGGAAAACACAACAATAGAAGCGTTCATATCTGCTAAATATAAGTAAATGCATTGTTCATTAAGCATGTATTCAGTAGAGACATCATCTTGTTTTTTACAATACAGCATAATATCATTAAAAAACTGCCTACGCATTATTCTCTACCCCTCCCAAGTCACCAGGATCCCAAAATGGGACCACAATAGGGACATACAATGGAGATATAATGGCCTCCCTACACTACTGGTGGGAGGAGACCTGTCTTCATCTCTCAGCCTCACAACATAGGGGGCAAGTCTGAAATCGCCTTCTATTCCTTATACAGTGCCCTATTTTGGACCAGAACTCTATGAGACTCTAGCCAAAAGTAGTGCACTACTTAGGCAATAGGGTCTCATTCGGAATGCATCCCGGGACATACCGTGGTCCAGGTAGTAGTTGTTGCCACAGCTGACCGCGCAGCCATTGGTTCCCATGGTCAGATGGTGTCAAAAAGGGTTCTCCTATGGGGATAGCCGAATAACCTTTTTGGAACCCTGGTCACTGTGACTGCCCGTGTAGCTCTCACAGGAAGAGAAGTACTTCTTACAGCGGCGTCTGTCACACCAGAACCCTGCCAGGCATGCAGACACACACATCCTATAAGAGAAAAAAAACATGCCTCGTTGGTTGGTTGGATGATGTTGCATTACTAGGATTGTCTCCACATGGGACATATACTGAATATTCCATCCTACAGATTTCAAAGCCGCAGAGCTGCGCGGTATATTGTGAGATATGGATAAGAAAATATGACAACAATATGGATTAAAAAAATAGGGCTACAAAAGAGAGGTTGCGGTGTGAGGAATTGAAAAGCTACTCCTTAAACACATAGAACTCTGATACAGGCTACAATTAGTAGTTGGATTCCGTTTGCTTGGCTATAAAAGGGTGTGATAATTGTGTGTTGTCTTGTACCAGAGTTGTTCTGTGACAGCGGGTAATGTATTCCTCAGTGAGGTCACCACCATCAGTTGGCAGCTCTGCTGAGCGGACTTGCTCACGCCGCAGGGAGTATGTGTTCTCTGAGGTGCCATAAAGCACTAAAGAACACTCAATTTCCCTGTGGACAAGAGATTTAATAAACTATAGTTTTTCCTGATCACATGACCTGACCAGGATCAACTAGGGCCCTGAGTTTTTCCTGGCATGGTCACATGATCAGGAAATACCCCAGGACCCTACTCATGAATTGCATTATTTGATATCTAGTGTACTTCTTGTGGTATTGAATGGTGGTAAAAGTATAGCTTGGCAGACCTGATTCACTGTTGTCCTTCTGTTGAGAGGTAGTATCCAGGATCTCCAGACTCCATTCTCCTGCTGCTTTCTCCTCCCAGCAGTGAGTGGTCCCAGCCTTCAGTAGAGTGGTCAAGAGGCCTGGACCAAAACACAACCATGGTGTAATACACTAAGTGTACAAAATATTAAGAACACCGGCTCTTTCCATGACATAGACTAACCAGGTGAATCCAGGTGAAAGCTATGATCCCTTACTGATGTCACTTGTTAAATCCACATCAATCAGTGTAGATGAAGGGGAGGAGACAGGTTAAGGAAGGACTGTTAAGCCTTGAGACAATTTAGACATGGATTGTGTATGTGTGCCATTCAGAGGGTGAATGGGCAGGACTGTAACGTAGACTGAGGCCAGTACCAGGAAGTGAGGTTGACTGTGACCCCCAGCTTCTTCATGAAAGCCTTCCATACACGTGATGTGAATTGGGGGCTACGATTGGAGACGATATCCTCCGGGAAGGCCATAGTGCTGAAAGACATGCTGGAACAGTGCCTCAGCGACCTGGAGAGCGGTAGGTAGACCAGAGAGAGGGATGAAACGTCATGATTTAGAAAATCTTTCCACTATCATCAAAATTGTGGTAAAACCAACAGAAGAGGCGAGATCAGTGACAAAGTCAATCGACAGATGAGACCAGGGATGCTGAGGCACGGGAACGAGTTTCCCTGCTGGAGCGTTCCGGGGGTATTTGGATTGGGCACATACAGAACAGGAATTGACATAATGAGTGACTTCCTGCACCAAGGTGGGCTACCAGTACTTTCCAGATGGACTAAACAGCTGGTGAGCAATGTCTAATTTTAAGGTAGTCTCTAGGTATTGCTCGCCTGAGGTAGAGTACCTCATGATAAGCTGTAGACCACATTATCTACCAAGAGAGGTTTCATCCATATTTTTCATAGCCGTCTTTTTACCACCACAAACCGACGCTGGCATGAAGACCGCCCTCAACGAGCTGTATAAGGCCATAAGCAAACAAGAAAATGCTTATCCAGAAGCGGCACTCCTAGTGGCCGGGGTCTTTAATGCAGGCAAACTTAAATCCGTTTGACCTAATTTCTATGTCACGTGCAACCAGAGGGAAAAAACTCTAGACCACCTTTACTCCACACACAGAGATGCTTACAAAGTTCTCCATCGCCCTCCATTTGGCAAATCTGACCATAATTACATCCTCCTGATTCCTGCTTACAAGCAAAAACTAAAGCGGTAAGTACCAGTGACTCACTCAATACTGAAGTGGTCAGATGACGCTGATGCTACGCTACAGGACTTTTTTGCTAGCACCGACTACAAAATATTCTGGGATTCATCCGATGGCATTGAGGAGTTCATCACATCAGTCACTGGATTCATCAATAAGTGCATCGATGACGTCGTCCCCACAGCGACCTTACGCACTTATCCCAACCTGAAGCAATTGATTACAGCCAACATCCGCACCGAGCTAAAGGCTAGAGCTACTGCTTTCAAGGAGCGGGACAATAATCCGGATGCTTATATGAAATCCTGCTCTGCCCTCTGACGAAACATCAAACAGGCAAAGCATCAATACAGGACTATGAAGTAGGATTTAATCAGGACAGATTAAATCCTACTTCACCGGCTGTGACTCTCGTCAGATGTGTCAGGGCTTGCAAACTATTACGGACAACAAAGGGAAACCCAGCCGTGAGCTGCCCAGTAACGCGAGCCTACCAGATGGGCTAAATGCCTTTTATGCTCGCTTCGAGGCAAGCAACACTGAAGCATGCATGAGAGCAACAGCTGTTCCTGACGACTGTGTGATTACGCTCTCCGTAGCCGATGTGAGCAAGACCTTCAAACAGGTCAACATTCACAAGGCCGCAGGGCCAGACGGATTACCAGGACGTGAACTCAGAGCATGTGTGGACCAACTGGCAACTGTCTTCACTGACATTTTCAACCTCTCCCTGAAATAATAGTAATACCTACATGTTTCAAGCAGACCACCATAGTCTCTGTGCCCAAGAAAGTGAAGGTAACCTGCCTAAATGACTACCGGCCAGTAGCACTCACACCGGTAGCCATGAAGTGCTTTGAAAGGCTGGTCATGGCTCACATCAATACAATCATCCCAGAAAACCTAGACCCACTCCAATAGATCCACAGATGACACAATCGCACTCCACACTACCCTTTCCCACCTGGACAAAAGGAACACCTATGTGAGAATGCTTTTCATTGACTACAACTCCGTAGCGTTCTACACCGTAGTGCCCACAAAGCTCATCACTAAGCTAAGGACCCTGGGACTAAACACCTCCCTCTGCAACTGGATCCTGGACTTCCTGACGGGCTGCCCCCAGGTGGTAAGGGTAGGAAACAACACATCTGTCACGCTGATCCTCAACATGTGGGACCCTCAGGGATGTGTGCTTAGTCCCCTCCTGTACTCCCTATTCACCTACGACTGCATGGCCAAGCACGACTCCAGCACCATCATTAAGTTTGCTGACGACACAACAGTGGTAGGCCTGACCACCGACAACGATGAGACAGCCTATAGGGAGGAGGTCAGAGACCTGGCAGTGTGGTGCAAGGACAACAACATCTCCCTCAACGTGAGCAAGACAAAGGAGATGATCGTGGACAACGGGAAAAGGAGGCCCGAACACTCCCCTGTTCACATCGATGGACTGTAGTGGAGCGGGTCGAGCTTTTCAAGTTCCTTGGTGTCCACATCACCAACAAACTATCATGGTCCAAACACACAAAAGGAAGTTGTGAAGAGGGCACAACAAGACCTTTCCCCCCTCAGGAGACTGAAAAGATTTGGCATGGGTCCCCAGATCCTCAAAGCATTCTACAGCTGCATCATCGAGAGCATCCTGACCGGTTGCATCACTGCCTGGTATGGTAACTGCTCGGCATCTGACCGTAAGGCACTACAAAGGGTAATGTGTACCGCCCAGTACATCACTGGGGCCAAGCATCCTGCCATCCAGGACCTATATACTAGGTGGTGTCAAAAAATTGTCAAAGACTCCAGTAACCCAAGTCAGACTGTTCTCTCTGCTACCACAATACAAGTGGTACCGGAGTACCAAGTCTAGGTCCAAAAGGATCCTTAAGAGCTTCAACCCCCAAGCAATAAGACTGCTGAACAATTAATCAAATGGGCACCGGGAATATTTGCATTGACCTCCCCCCCTATGTTTTTTCACACTACTGATACTCGCTACTGATTTTCTATGCATAGTCACTTTACCCTTACCTACATGTACAAATTACCTAGACTAACCTGTACCCCTAACCTGTAGTTTATTTTGTAAATATTTTCTTAACACTATTTTCTTAACTGCATTGTTGGTTAAGGGCTTGTGAGTAAGCATTTCATGGTAAGATCTACTACACCTGTTGTATTCGGCGCATGTGACAAATAAAATTAGATTTGATTTGAATGGTGCGGGTAATACATGGATGTCCAGTGACAACAGCTGTGTGCACCCAGGTCAATAACCGATCCCATATCCCCGTGGGAACATAGATGCTCTCAGGAGGACAGGTGGCAGGTGCGGTTCCCTCTCCAGGGCCTTGTGAATGTCCACATCTATGTCCCAGAGCACGAGGGCTATGACTCAGGTCAATTACCGATCCCATATCCCCGTGGGAACATAGATGCGCTCAGGAGGACAGGTGGCAGGTGCGGGTTCCCTCTCCAGGGCCTTGCGAATGTCCACATGTCCCAGAGCACGGGGGCTACGACTCGAGAGGGTGGGATTATGGGTGCACTCAAGACAGGAACCTCTCCCGAATCGTAGAGACGGAACAGGGCATCAGCTTTGATGTTTTTTTAACCTGGGCGATATGTCAGCGTGAAATCGAATCTGGTGAATAAAAGGGCCTACCTGGCTTGGTGCGGGTTCAGTCGCCTCGCTGTCCATATGTACTCCAAGTTCTGATGGTCGGTGAGGATGAGAAATGGCTCCTGGGCGCCCTCCAGCCAGTATCTCCACTCCTCTAATGCCAACTTCACCGCCAGGAGCTCCCGATCGCCAACATCATAGTTTGTCTCTGCAAGAGACAGCTTTTTCGAGTAATATGCACATGGATACAATTTCTGTGGATTACCTTGACGTTGGGACAGAACAGCCCCCACACCTACTTCTGAAGCGTCCACCAACACCATGAAGGGCAGCGAAGGATCTGGATGTTTAAGCAATGGGTGGAGGTGAAACAACCCTTTAGTAGGCGGAAGGCTTCGTTGGATGAGCACGTGGCTGTCCCTCTGCTCCTGTGGACCCTGGGTAGAACATATTGGACACCGTTGAAACTGGTGCCCCTCCTGTATGCAATAAGGACAGAGCCCCAGCTGTCTACGAGGGCGTCGCTCAGCCGCGGAGAGACATGTGGACCCCACCTCCATGGGTTCAGGCTCTGACTCGGAATGATCAACGGAGGAGGGAGAGAGGCGATGGGGGTACCAATGCCCCCGAAGAAGGTTATCCAGACGGATGGCCATTGTGATTACTGGCTCGCTGGGTCGATTTGTGATAGAGAATCCTCCCCTGTTTGGTGATGATGCCTCTTGAGTAATGTTGAAAGAACGCGGGGGACCTCATCCGTAGCCGTCCCCAAATGAGCCAGCTGGTCATGGTGTTGATGAAGGAGGTGTCCCTGTTCGCCGACCATCTGGGAGATGTCTTGGTTAACTGCTGCTTCCATTTGTTGAGGTAGTATTCTGTAACGTAGACGCAAGGATTGAGGAAGCAGGTGCAGATAGTGAGTTTAATAATTACGAACATGGAGCGATACAAACCAAGAGAAGCGTCTGATATAGAAACATAAACAATTATACCTGATGACTGATAACAAAAGAGTGCTATATAAAGGGTAAGTAATCAAGGGAGTAATAAAGTCCAGGTATGACTGATGATGAGTCTCAAAAGATTTACGTGCGTTTGAACAGGGCGCACCGGTTTGTGTAAAGAACTGCAATGCTGCTGGGTTTTTCATGCTCAACAGTTTCCCGTGTGTATCAAGAATTCTCCCCCACCCAAAGGGCATCCAGCCTACTTGACACAACTGTGGGAAACATTGGAGTCAACATGGGCCAGCATCCCTGTGAACGCTTTTGAAACCTTGTAGAGTCCATGCCCCGACGAATTGAGGCTGTTCTGAGGGCAAAAGGTGGGGGTGCAACTCAATATTAAGAAAGTGTTCTTAATGTTTTGTACACTCAGATCCTACATATAGTGCCATTATGACCAGGACCAAAATGCAACCATTGCATGATATACTGCCACTGTGACCCAAACCAAGATTCAACATAGGCCTTGGTACACTGTCACTTCTGGATTCTTTCCAAATACAAACTTTGTCAGTACGTTTTCATACCCAATGTCATCCGATGTCCACATGAGTCCACGTCCCATGCCATCTGTTGTGTGATTCTACATTTCCTATTCATTTGGCATTGAGGGATGTTTCTGGCTTCTACAGCAGATGGCATGGGACATGGACCACGTTTTAGGTAAGAAAAAATCGGACAGACTAATTTCGAAGTAACTATCACTTTAACTCACTCAGCACATCAGCCAGTTAGTATCATCAAAATATATTTAGAGTTTGTTATGAGTGGGTGGAGTGACCATACTACAGTATAATACCCTTTTCGCACTAATATGCCAACCTGAACCCTATTGTGTTGGCTCAGATAGTCCCTTTTCACATTGTCGTTTTCACGGTTCCAGCAACTATGAGTGGATGTGTAACCAAGACAGCTCAGTACAGTTCAGCTCGGTTTGGCCCATACGTGTGAAATGAGTGACCTGGAGAGGAGAGGTCACCTCTGTGACTCTGGGTGATAGTGACTTGGATGACGACGTGCTCCAGATAGACAACGTGCTGCAGGGGATGGCTGGAGCAGCCAGTGGAGTCATACACAGACCTCATCACAAGGCCTGAAGAAATAGTTGTGTTATATGAGAAAGAAAGAGTGCGAGAGGGGAGGGAGAGAGAGAGAGAGGGGGAGAGAGGGAGAAAGAGAGAGGGGGCAGAGAGAGAGAGGGGGGAGAGAGGAAGAGAAATAGGGGAGAGAGAGATAGAGAGAGGGGAGAGAGAGATGTGAGAGAAGGGGGAAAGAAAGAGACAGGGGGATGGGGAGAGAGAGATGGGGAGAGGGGAGAGAGCGAGGGTGGGGGGGAAGGGAGGGAGAGAGGGGGATGGAGAGAGAGAGAGAGGGAGATGAGAGAGCGAGAGGGGGAGGGGAGAGAGCGAGAGGGGAGAAGGGAGAGAAAGGGGGATGAGAGAGAGAGATGGTGCTTAATAATTATCTGTGGAGATGGATATGCTTCAGAGAAAATAGAGGATTTTATCTATGATGGGTAGCAGCCAGTCCCATTCCTGCTGTGTTGGATGGAAGCCTCTTCACACACATGCTGGGAGAGGACCAGTCTCCATCGCTCAGCCTTCTTCACCGTATTCTCTGCATTCAACAGCCCAAATTCATACAGGTTACTCACGACCAATGAATGAATGAATGAATGAATGAACGGATGAATTAATTAATGATTGTATGGATGGAAGGATGGAAGGATGGAAGTGTGGAGGAAAAATGTATAGTCTGGAGACAGCCTTGAATTGTACATCTTGTCACATACAATCATTGGTTCCTGTAGGTGCTGGGTAGAGATATGAAGGGGAGACGGTCATACCTTTTCCTCAGAACGTTTGGCAGAACGCCCAGAATATGTTCTATAAGTTAAGATAGGATACGGTGCCAGACACATGCAGGAACAAACCCTATGAACAATGCCTATGTAGCTTGTCTGTGTAAGCAGTTTATAAAATAACTAACGGGACTGCCCCGGCAGAGCTCACTTCAGACCGGTACTTTATGCATCTAAGTTTGACTGGGCCCTCTCCAGCTTGCAGTTAATAAAGAATGATTCATTTAAGATTGACTTCAGGTGTCTCTGGTGGTAATTTCCACGACAGAAGGATGCATGGATGGAAGGATGCATGGATGGAAGGAAGGAAGAATGCATGGAAGGAAGGATGGAAGGAAGGATGGAAGGATGCATGGATGGAAGGAAGGATGTATGGAAGGAAGGAAGAACGAATACACAAACGAACCAATAGACTCAATCAATGAAGCAATTAGTGAGCCAACCAGATAGGAAAGCCTAAATGTGGTTGTTTGTCATTTGTTGTGTAGTGTTACAGTCATGGTTGTTCCTTTTTACATCAAGTCATTCTATGTTTCCTTGAATGTTAATAGAAAATGACAATAAAAATATAAATGAAAGAAAGCCCCTCTACGGGCCACGGTGGCAGTATTGAGAATTTTGAAAAAAATATGTGCCCATTTTTAACTGCCTCCTACACCAACTCAGAAGCTAGGATATGCATTTTCTAAAACAGTTTGAATGGTGTCTGTAAGTATAACAAAACTCATATTGCAGGCAAAAACCTGAGAAAAATAGATTTAAAAAAAATGAGAATTTTGTGGCTGTACTATTTAGTGTCATTGTTTATTAGATACCATAGTGAGAAAGGATTCAGTTCGCAACTCCTACGGCTTCCACTAGATGTCAGCGATCTTTATAAAGTTGTTTGAAGCTTCTATGATTAACAGGGAGCAAATTAGAATGCATTGAAGTTGACGTCCGTGGGATGTCGTCACTTCCATTATGGCCTGCACCTGCGCAATCATGAGACACGAGACATTTTTAAAAAACGTTTTTCTAGACACAGGTGAAGTCGGGTTGAAACATTACTGATGTTTCACGTTAAAAATGGCTCTAAAGATTGATGCTAAACAACGTTTGACATGTTTGAACAAACATAAATAGATTATTTTTGTAACTTTTTTAACTTTTTGCCGTGACTTCACACACCCCCCCCGCGCTACTTTTTAGTAGCCACCGAAGCGCTAACAACATGGAACAACTTGGAGTTATTTGGACATCAATTATGAACTTTGTCAAAAGAAACCACATTTGTTGTGGACCTGGAATTCCTGGAACTGCCAATGGATGAAGATAATCAAAGGTAATGGATTATTGACAATAGTATTATTGATATTACATGGTTACAAGATGATGCTAAGCTAATTAGGCTAGCTTATTGTTCTTAGCACAGCACCCGGTTTATTGCAACTTGTGATTTCCCAGTAAAGTTATTTTGAAATCTGGCAAGACAGTATCATTTACGAAATGTTAAACTATAATTATTTGAATGACAATATTATAATTTACCAATGTTTTCGAATAGTAATTTTGAAAATTGTAACGTTGTTCACCGGAAGCATTTCAGAGAAGAAAAAAATCAGAATTTCACCGCTACTGTAAAATGCGGTTTTTGGATATAAATATGAACTTGATGGAACAAAAAATGCATGTATTGTATAACATAATGTCCTAGGAGTGTCATCTGATGGAGATTGTCAAAGGTTGGTGCATAATTTTAGCTGGTTTCTGCTTTTGGTGACGCCTGACCTTGAATTGAAAATGGATGTTTGTACTTTTGTGGCTATGTACTGTCCTAACATAATCTAACTTTATGCTTTTGCCGTAAAGCCTCTTTGAAAATCTAACAATGTGGTTAGATTAAGGAGATGTTTATCTTTTAAATGGTGTAAAATAGTTGATTGTTTGAGAAATTGAAATTATTAGATTTTTGATGTTTTGAATTTCCAGCCTTGCTAGCAATCCCGTCTCAGGGTTCATTGCTAACCCGTGGCCTCAACAGGTTTTAAGTGCTCTGTGGCTAAGTGTTAAAGGAACAACAACTACATTTTTGGTTTGCACAGAGTATGGGGAACAAATTCAATCAAACCAGATACCCTTGTATCCAGCTCCGTTGTAGTGCCAGTCATGGGCGGTCTGGTGACTGGCCTGTGACGTTCTGACAATAATGTGCTGCACATCCCTCCAGGTCAGCAGTGGGCTGGATCAGGGTCACACATACAAGACTGTATAGCATATTATAATGTCGTAATACTAAAATAATATTCTCAGTACATTATAAATAGAGCCAGGAGTTTCTCTGACAATGAAATATTTGCAGCCCAAGTTTTAGCCTATAACTAGGGCCTGTAACTATAGGGCCTGTAACTAGGGTTTGTAGCTAGGGTCTGTAACTATAGGGCCTGTAACTACAGGGCCTGTAACTATAGTGCCTGTAACTATAGGGCCTGTTACTATGGTCTGTAACTATAGGGCCTGTAACTATAGGGCCTGTAACTAGGGTTTGTAGCTAGGATTTGTAACTATAGGGCCTGTAACTACAGGGCCTGTAACTATAGGGCCTGTAACTAGGGTTTGTAGCTAGGGTCTGTAACTATAGGGCCTGTAACTACAGGGCCTGTAACTATAGGGCCTGTAACTATAGGGCCTGTTACTATGGTCTGTAACTATAGGGCCTGTAACTAGGGTTTGTAGCTAGGGTTTGTAACTATAGGGCTTGTAACTACAGGGCCTGTAACTATAGGGCCTGTAACTATAGGGCCTGTTACTATGGTCTGTAACTATAGGGCCTGTAACTATAGGGCCTGTGACTAGGGTTTGTAGCTAGGGTCTGTAACTATAGGGCCTGTAACTATAGGGCCTGTAACTACAGGGCCTGTAACTATAGGGCCTGTAACTATAGGGCCTGTTACTATGGTCTGTAACTATAGGGCCTGTAACTATAAGGCCTGTAACTATAGGGCCTGTAACTATAGGGCCTGTAAATAGGGCCTGTAACTATAGGGCCTGTAACTATAGGGCCTGTAACTAGGGCCTGTAACTATAGGGCCTGTAACTATAGGGCCTGTAACTATAGGTCCTGTAACTATAGGGCCTGTAACTATAGGGCCTGTAACTAGGGCCTGTAACTATAGGGCCTGTAACTCTAGGGCCTGTAACTATAGGGTCTGTAACTATAGGGCCTGTAACTATAGGGCCTGTAACTATAGGGTCTGTAACTATAGGGCCTGTAACTATAGGGCCTGTAACTATAGGGCCTGTAACTAGGGTCTGTAACTATAGGGCCTGTAACTATAGGGTCTGTAACTATAGGGCCTGTAACTATAGGGCCTGTGACTATAGGGCCTGTAACTAGGGCCTGTAACTATAGGGCCTGTGTGACTATAAAATCAAATAGTTTACTATGAAGATGCCTAAAAATTGCTTCTCCAATAAAAATCCCTGATTACGCTCGCCACTCGTAGGCGATGTCATCGGGACTAATGGTCATGTCGTGCCGAACTGCGCATGCATGAAACTCGAGAAAATCAACAACAAAGGAAAAAAAATCACTTCTCTCATTAGCTGTGTTTGAATACTCATACTAACCGCACTAACCATACTATTTGTGATGTGAATTGAGTATATAGTATGCTTATTGGTCATAGTATGGGTATAGTTAGTATGCCAAAAGTTCCCGGATGTCGTACTAAAATCACCAAAATACAAAGTATACAAGCAGTACTTTTAGGGCCCATTGTCATGTACGTCATAAAAAGTGGACCAAAACGCAGCGGGTATATGAATACTCATCTTCTTTTATTAGAAGGAAACCAAAACAAAAACAACGACGAAAAGCAGTCCTGTAAAGCTACACAGCTATACATGGAACAACTACCCACAAAACCCATGGAAAAACACCCCTACTAAATTGGACCTTCAATTAGAGGCAACGAGGAACAGCTGCCTCCAATTGAAGGTCAACCCAATAAACTAAACATAGAAATAGAAGAACTAGAACAAACATAGAAATATATTAATATAGAACATAACCCCAAAAAAACCGAAACACACAAAACAAACACACCCTTGCCACGTCCTGACCAACTACAATAACAAAATGACCCCTTTTCTGGTCAGGACGTGACACCCATAAGGCAATTCTTCAGCAAATGGGCGTGGCTTCACAACGTTTTCAAATTTGAGGAGAATATACAGCCGAAGTCCGTTGAGAGCGGATACAAATTCATTGCTTTAACAAATTACAACAAATGTTAAGAAAACGTTGATCAATGTAATAAAGTAATGACTTTTCAAATAAGTTATGTTACACATTATGTTGGCTAATAATTTGTTAGCTACACTATC
Source organism: Salmo trutta (assembly GCF_901001165.1). Taxonomy (NCBI): domain Eukaryota; kingdom Metazoa; phylum Chordata; class Actinopteri; order Salmoniformes; family Salmonidae; genus Salmo; species Salmo trutta. The sequence goes on from NC_042971.1 coordinate 53,650,320, forward strand.
CTTATGAACCGCATGCATTGCAGCAGTTTGTACCGGTATGTTAGCTAGTTACCTAACGTTAGTTAGCTACTAATACATCAAACTTGCCAGGCGGTATATTAACTACCTGCTATCAAACTAACTACCCAACGTTTATTGACTTGATTATTCACATCATTCTTAGCTAAGTGGTATAGGCGTTGTGCATTTCAATAGACATTGTTAATTCTGGCTATCCACTCCGATTTCAGAGCACTCTGAATGCTGCGAGAGTGAAAGGCTCTGAATTTACCAATGGACAATCCTGACAAAGCTCTGGATTTACGAAGTGTATAGTATGTAGTATGTACTCATAGTATGTAGTATATACTCATTAAGTATGTAGTATACAGTATGTTAATATGGGTATGCGAACACAGCTATTGACTTGTCAAATCTGCTTCTCAACGCATTCCCAGAGGTATTGTGATGTTGGGCCTTTGGGTTTAGAAACGCTATCATAAAATGTCACAGTAGATGTGTTATTATGTTGGCCTTATAACCTGTTATGGATAGGGGGCAGTATTTTCACGGCTGGATAAAAAACGCACCCGATTTAATCTGATTATTACTCCTGCCCAGAAACTAAAATATGCATATAATTATTAGCTTTGGATAGAAAACACTCCAAAGTTTCTAAAACTGTTTGAATGGTGTCTGTGAGTATAACAGAACTCATTTGGCAGGCCAAAACATGAGAAGATTCTGTTCAGGAAGTACCCTGTCTGACCATTTCTTGCCCTTCTTTATTATCTCTATCCATTACAAAGGATCTCTGCTGTTACGTGACACTTCCTACGGCTTCCATGGGCTCTCAGAGCCCGGGAAAAAACTGAATGACGTAATTCAAAGCCCTGGCTGAAACACACGAGCGCTTTTGCTAAGTGGTCTATCAGCGGACAAAGGGATTCATGCTCGTGCACGATACGACACCATGATTTTATTCTATCGTCTCTGAACGGATTCAACGACTCCCGGTCGGAATATTATCGCTTTTTTACGAGAAAATTTTAAACAGCGGTTGACATGCTTCGAAGTACGGTAATGAAATATTTAGAAATCTTTTGTCACGAAATGCGCCATGCGCATGACCCTTATTTACCATTGGGATAGTGTCTTGAACGCACGAACAAAACGCCGCTGTTGGAACATAACTATGGATTATTTTGGACTAAACCAACATTTGTTATTGAAGTAGAAGTCCTGGGAGTGCATTCTGGTAATCAAACTTTTCTAATAGTAAACCGGAGTTTGGTGAAGGCTAAACTTGCTGGGTGTCTAAATAGCTAGCCCTGTGATACCGGGCTATCTACTGAGAATATTGTAAAATGTGCTTTCACCGAAAAGTTATTTTAAAATCGGACATATCGAGTGCATAGAGGAGTTCTGTATCTATAATTCTTAAAATAATTGTTATGTTTTTTGTGAACGTTTATTGTGAGTAATTTAGTAAATTCACCGGAGGTTTGCGGGGGGTATGCTAGTTCTGAACGTCACATGCTAATGTAAAAAAGCTGGTTTTTGATATAAATATGAACTTGATTGAACAAAACATGCATGCATTGTATAACATAATGTCCTAGGGTTGTCATCTGATGAAGATCATCAAAGGTTAGTGCTGCATTTAGCTGTGGTTTTGTTTTTTGTGACATTATATGCTAGCTTGAAAAATGGGTGTCTAATTATTTCTGGCTGGGTACTCTGCTGACATAATCTAATGTTTTGCTTTCGCTGTAAAGCCTTTTTGAAATCGGACAGTGTGGTTAGATTAACGAGAGTCTTGTCTTTAAAATGCTGTAAAATAGTCATATGTTTGAAAAATTGAAGTTTTTGGATTTTAGAGGAGTTTGTATTTCGCGCCACGCCCATCATTGGATATTGGAGCAGGTGTTCCGCTAGCGGAACGTCTAGATGTAAGACGATAACATCCTATTGGGCTTTAAAGATACACTTTAACATTCAGCTCATCTACTTTCCTGTGACAACTACAAACACATTGTGTCAAGAAGCGAAACAAAAAACAAACTGATATATTCGTCTAATCCTTTCATTTTACAAACAAGCTCTGCAGCTGAAAGGAACTGAGGTGAAAGTTACAGACATCACCTAACATGTTGTGAATGTTTTATATCATTGTCATATGCAGCTATTGTATAGCATGATTCTGTCACGGTTGTCGTAAGGAGAGGACCAAAATGCAGCAGGGAAGTGTATACTCATCTTCTTTATTTCGGACAAAGAAGGAAAAAACAAAATAAACACGTATACAAAAACACAAACGAACTAGACAGTCTTGTCATGCACACACAGCAAAACAAGAAACAATCTCCCACAAACACTAAACCAAACACATACCCATATATAGGACTCTCAATCAGAGGCAACTAGAAAACACCTGCCTCCAATTGAGAGTCGAACCCCAATTAACGAGACATAGATATACAACTAACCAGAAAGAACATAGAAATACTAACACAGAACATAACCCCAAAACCCGGAACTAACTAACCAAACACCCTGCTAAATAAACCACATAAACAAAATACCCTCTGCCACGTCCTGACCAAACTACAATTACAAATAATCCCTAATACTGGTCAGGACGTGATATTACCCCCCCCCCCCCCCCCCCAAAGGTGCCAACCCCGGATGCACCTCCATGAAAAACATAAATCCCCCAAAACAAAAACAAAAAAATCCCCCTAAACAAAAAGGGAGGGAAGGGAGGGTGGCTGCCGTCACGGACGGCACTTGTGCTACACCCCCCCTCCCCAACCCACCTAAACTGGAGGTGGTTCTGGCTCCAGTCTTCTACCCTTTAGACTGTAGGGAGACTCGCTTGGTTCCGGGTCGTAGACAGACTCCTTCGGTTCCGAGCTGTAGGCAGACTCACACAGTTCAAAGTTATATTTATCCTCACTCGGTTCCGGATCACAGACAGACTCACTCGGTTCTGGATCGCTGACAGACTCACTCGGTTCCGGATCATAGACAGTCTCACTCGGTTCCGGATCGTAGACAGACTCACTCGGTTCAGGATCGCAGACAGACTCAC